>NW_027496030.1:0-214773 GCF_021521415.1 Bidens hawaiensis
TGATTTTTTTTCTTTTTAATTCGTATTATACCTATACATATATGTATACTTTCATTTAATCTCTAGTTACGTAATGTACACCTATGTACATTATCATTTACTTTAAATTATACATATGTGTATAGGAAAAAAACATGTGTGTACATATATATACATATTATACATATAAACCGAGAAATTTTTTTTTTATGTTTTTTTTAGAAACCGGGATGATAAATAAGATCTTTGGCTTTTTTACTTTTTTATTTTTGTGTTTTTTTTTGTTTTATGATTTTTTTTATTTTTGGGTTTTTTTATGATCCAAAATGGTTCTCAAAGTTTCCAATTCCCAAAAAAGTTCTCACATGATCCTGATCATATATATATATATATATATATATATATATATATATATATATATATATATAATATATATATTTATTACCAGCAGCTTTACATATATTTGACTTAAAACTTTGGTGTGTTACTCTATTTTGCTTCATTTTCACACCTCTTAAATTTGCAGAAAAATAACATATATGAATTCCACACAATATATATCAATTATCATAAACAAATTGATTTTGACCAAAACATGCATGTCTTCATATTCCCTGACTTTTGATCGTTGTATAAGTAACCTTAACAAATACATAAAAAACAGAATTTTCATATTTGGAGGTAAAATAAACCAATCCATTATTAAAACTAAAATAATAAAAAAACTATAAATAATTTATAATCTTTCGTCACCATAGTTGAAGAAAAAGCTGAGCACCTGCAATTTGTCATACCCGGAGAGCACACCGACACCAGCAACAGCTCGGAGAATGTTTGCAGCTGCACCCTTGAACAGAGACTTGGGCCCCTCGTTCTTCAAGATCTGAGTGAATGCATCCATTGCACCCTTGTACTTAACTGCTTGCCCAGATGTCATCATCATTCTTCTTCTTACCGTGTCAATCGGATACGATGCAAGTCCCACACCATTGGTGATCACCCAACCAAGTGCAAAACTGAGAAAGAAACTATCCTGAAAAGTGCGCCCGACAATCGTTAGCCATGTTAACCAACGGGATCAGGTGAACATGATTATGTAAATCGTAGATTGTGTTGGGCTTGATTTTCAAGAGGTTTGTAATAGTGTTAGAATATATGTACATCATTGATTGATATTCATTCAATATTTATATATATTCTCACACATTGGAGACTAGTGAAAGCAATATTCAAATACAATATCTTTTCTAAAGTGGAATCTGGTGCTTACCCCTGTATCCTCTTAGGACGCGTTCGTTTCACAGACTTTTTTTTAAAGGATTTGAAATTGGAATTGGAATTGGAATTGGAATGGAATGGAATGTTTGAGAATCCCTATCATATGTATGGTTGGTTAATATGTATTGGAATTTGAATTGGAATTGGTTCGAGCTGACACGAGTTTTTGCACTGGACGGGTTGGGTTTCGGTTCCTTTGTTTCTTTTTGGTCGGTTTCGGAGCACTGATGGGTTGGTTTTCAGTTTCTTTTGTTTGTTTTTGGTCGGTTACGGATTCGTTTTTGGCCTTTTGTTTCGTTGGGTCGGTTTTTTTCAGTTTCATTTTTGTTCGGTTCAGTTTTTTTGTTTCGTTTTGATCGATTTTTTCGGGTTTCCATCAATTCAGTTCAGTTTTGGTTTGTGTTTCGTTTACGTCGACTTTCGGTTTCGGTTCATTTCTCGTTTTTTTATTTTTTAAGAACGAGGGCAAAGGCGGAAATGTTTTAGTTTTTTTTTACATTTTTTCGTTTTTTATTTATATTTTGAGTTATGATTTTTTTATTAATTTTTTTTAATTTTTTTGGAGGGGATTTATTGTTAATAAGAAAATCCTTTGTTTTCCATAACAATCCTTTAAAATAGGTGGGATTTTAAAATCCAATGAAATGTGAGATTTGATGGGATTTAGTTTCCATTCCCATTCTTTCATTTAATGAAACGAACATATCAATTCATGGGATTTAAAATCCCATTCCTTAGAATTTCTTCCAAATCCTTGAAACGAACAGAACCTTAAAGCTCAACACAGAAAGTTTTGATTGTTACAAGATTCGGTTGTTACCCGATCATCCACCATTCATTTAAACACAAACTTTTAAGACAAAGAACACGGAAAACATAAATATAGCTAGTTACCTGATATTTTCCTATAAGAAGGACGGGCTTCAATGAATCGTATAAGCCGAAGTACAAGCCACGATAGACGATAATACCAACACACGAAATGTTAAACCCTCGATAAAGCCCAGCGATACCGTCAGTAGCTAATGTCTTCTTGTATACGT
The DNA here is from genome assembly GCF_021521415.1 of Bidens hawaiensis. Classification (NCBI taxonomy): domain Eukaryota; kingdom Viridiplantae; phylum Streptophyta; class Magnoliopsida; order Asterales; family Asteraceae; genus Bidens; species Bidens hawaiensis. Next base: position 2,301 of record NW_027496030.1, read on the forward strand.
CAACCAAACCATTAAACTCCCTTCCTCCTCCGCCTTTCTTTGCAGCCTTAGCATCATTTGCCAAACGGGTTTCTCGCATAATCGAGTGAATACACGAAGAAAAGAGAAGAAGCACCAGCAGCACCTCCAGATGCTAAATTACCTGCAAACCATTTCCAGTACCCATCTGTATCTTTCTTAAAGTTAAATAGCTTCTTGAAGTAATCTTTGAATGCAAAATTCAAAGCCTGGATTTCACAAAAGTCACAGAATTAATTAGTTAACCACACAGGATGGATTTAAAATGTTTAATCAAAAGTTCAAACCAGACAACAAGATTATAAACATTACGTTACTAGCCTGTGTTGGGAAATAACGAATAACGTTAGCAGTGTTTCCTCGCCACAATGACACAAAACCTTCATCTTTGACAGTTCGACCAAAACAATCCATAATTCCTTTGTAGGGTTCAGACAATCGACCGGCCTTAATCATCTCATCCTGATTCTGGATCAAGAGCTTAATACGTTCAATCGGGGCTGCAGCTGTATTTGATACGGCAGCAGACACTCCACCCATAAGGAAATCGGTCACGAACCCTCCTAACCCTTTTTCGGCTGGGGCTTGAACAAAAATAGGAGATGGTTCAAGCGCAAAGGGAAGTTTGGTTTGTGGCTGAATTGGGTACTGAAAGGCAGCATTTGTGTAATTTTTGTTCCGATAACGGCTATAATTTAGATGTGGTTGTCAGTGGCGGATCCAGGAATTTTTTTTAGGTGGTTCCCTCTTAATTTATAAGGTGGTTCCTACGCGTCTTCTATATATCCGTACACTATTATTTCGAAACTCGGGTGGTTCCGGGGAACCACCCGTTTGTATGCTGGATCCGCCCCTGGTTGTTGTAAACCATGGTCACAAGCATGGAACTGTGTCAGTGTCATGCTTGATGATAGAAGACTCCCAGCTAGCTTTTGGGAAACACTTGGATCATGTGCTTGTTCAATCATGTCTACCCTATATACATACAAAAAAATGACTTCTTAGAAATGAAAAGATGAGCAAGGTGCAGTTCCTACATTACATCAAAGATCAAGAAGATATGTTATCATTCTAAAATACATATTATAAAATATTGTTTTTGTCAAACTAGAAAATATGTTCTAAATGAAGCCCCTAATTTTTTAGGGCTTAACTACGTTCTATTTTCATTAGCATCTTCATCTTAATCACAACTCCTAGTCCCTCAAATTTGAAGTTGGATTTGTGTGATTTTGTGCCCTTTTGAAAATTATATACCACCTAGATCCTACCAATATCTTGGATGAGATTCTAGTGGGTACATTTGTTTATTTGGAAATCATATACAAAAATTTGTGTGCCATCCTATTGTCCATATGCTTAAGATCCTATGAAAAAGAATACTTTCATAAAAGGAAGATGATTTTAGAATCGGCTTTAGGCCCTTAAAAGTTTCTAAGAGAAATACATGTTGAAGTTTCTAAGAGAAATCGAAATTGTTAGAAAACTAAAGATACACACATTAGGGTGTAATCAAAATGGCAAACACGCGAGATCGGTGATCTTCAGGAAAATATGCAACAATAGCAATAATTTGCAGAGAAAAACCTACGGGATCAATTATAAAACAAACAATTGAAATGTGATTCATAATAAGACATTCAGGCATGCACGCATGCAAGATGCAATCATGAATCAAAGAACTGCTTGCAGAAAGCTTCAAATAATATACCTAGCTAGAGAATTTGATGAACAGGTATTGATGAGAGAATGTAAGAGAAAGAGTGATGCGAGTTACCCTTTTTAGAGAGAGAGGATGCCACTTGAGAATGAGAGGGAAAGGCCGAGAAAAATTCAAGGAGAAGGAGTCAAGGAGAAGGAGAATTGAAGAATTAAGGTGTTAATTAACAAATAAGTTGCAAAAAATACGGCTCACCGTTAAACCCGACTTTTGACTGTTATGAGGTGGCTGTTTCATTTTAGGTGTTGAAGAAACACTAATCGACCCCCGGCAGATTACGGATAATCTGGGGTTAAATAGATGTTTCCCACGAGAATTAGGTCGGCAAAGATGGTTATTCCTGAGGACCTGCAAAACAGACACCGTGAGCTCGTCACTGAGAAGGGGGGGGGGACCTCCTTGTGACCACCCTCCGGCGTGAGAATCAGACTAGATTGCTCTTGAATATAAGTGTATATTAAGAGAAATTGCTAGAGCAGATATCAGATAAGATATAAGATAATGATACCGTTCCAAGGTGTTGGAGTATTTATAGCCGAAGGTAGGTTTCCAAGCATGGTACAGCCAGCTGTATAATATTCCTTTTCTACCAACTGTGGGCTACGCACGTGCCATGCTGGTAGTTGGTGGGTAGGCAGCGGCTGATAGTGACATGGCCGGCTGTGTACTATTCCTTTTCCGCCGGCTGTGTACTATTCCTTTTCCACCAACTGCAGGCTATGTACGTGCCACGACAAGGGTTGGTGAGTAGGCAGCGGCTGATAGTGACATTTTGTACTAGAGCGTGCTCCTCGTACTGTTGTCGGTGAGCTGTCACCTGTGATTGGTTCATGGGCTTGCTTTGGTCAGATCTTGTCTATTTTGTCCATACCTTGGCAGGTTATAGTACCAAAGATCTTCCAGAAGCGTACGGACTGGCTCATTTGGGCGGGAGTATTCCGCCTTGCTCATTCCTTCTTCAGGTGACTACTGAATTATTGAGAGTTAGTGCCTTGTGCGTGTAGCCTTGCTATTAGTGCGGGTAGCCTTCCCTGATGGCTTGTATCCGCAGCTGCGGGAACAGGCGGGGGTACTTCACCATTGGGAGGCTTTTCCTGCGGGAAACAGCTGGCGTACTGCGCGTAAGGTCTTCATCTCTCTGAGCATGGTGGGTCCTGCGGAACCAGTTGGTCTTTGCGTAGACGTCCCTCTTCAAGGTGAGTCTTGCGGGTCCAACTGGGCCTTGCTGGACCTACCTCTTCAAGTCCCCCCAGTCCAATGTTCTTCTCATGAATTGTTAATAAGTGAGGTGAACTTTTAGACTTAAGCAAAGGGTTTTGAAAAGGGTTTTTAGTTTTAAGGTTTTCCGTGGGGATTCTTCCCGCGGTTTTCCTAATGTCACGCAGAATTTCCCACTTTTCTGCTTGATCTTTGGGTATGATGCGGGTAGGTGTGTAACCTCTTCGCAAGTCAGGAGCGTTGAGTTTCAGTTGTATAGGTTCTCTACGAGGTTTTGGTAGTTTTAGACATAGTGATCAATTATGTTTAAACAACCAATTCCATCTTGGAGCATAAAACAATCTAGTTCTCAATGTTCCCACTATGCGGGGATGTTATATCCCTTTCCACAAGCATGGCCCAGAAGATCCTTCTTGGTTTCAATTCCCTGCGAGTGTTAAGTATGTGAAGGGTTTCGCCTTGACACTGTACCCGCACTCGTCTTATAGTTACTTTACTTCCAAGGTATTCTTGGCTTCAATTCCCTGCGGGTGCTAAGTATGTGCAGGGTTTTGCCTTGACATTGTACCCGCACCCGTCTTATAGTTACTTGGTTGCCAAGGTATTCTTGGCTTCAATTCCCTACGGGTGCTAAGTATGTGAAGGGTTTTTGCCTTGACACTGTACCTGCACCCGTCTTTTAGTTACTTGGTTGCCAAGGTAAGGGGGGTGTATTCCCTCTTATTTTTGAATCTTTTTGAATCTTTTTGAAATTCGAAGAGTTGGTGAAAGGATAAGAACAGTCCAAACTGTTGAAGGGACGTTAGCGTCGTCCGACGGTTTCTTCTGACAGTTTCAGGACGTGCAGGAAGTTATGGTGACGTGACGGTATATGGTCATTCCAGACCTTTTTCAGGCGCGTGGGCGCGAGTTTTCGGGCGCGTGGGCGCGAATTTTACGGCAAGCGTCCTTTCAACAGCTGTTGCCAGCTTGCTCTTTCCACGTGTCATATTTTCATTGCACCTGCGCTTTCTCTCTCCTCCGCATTAAATTCATCGCATTCATTGCGATGAGTATATAAAGGGGGAGAGGGTGCATCTTAATCCACACCTTCACTTCACTCTTCTTCTTCTAAACGATTTCCGGCGAATACTCTAACTTTTCCGTTGAGCATTCTCCTGAAATCGTTCTTCTTTACATCCAAAACATGTCTTCCATTCATGATCCTGAGGCTACTGCCAAGGAGTCTGAGGTGTACACCGAGAACCCAATGTCCGCGTCTGATAAGGACGATAAGAGTACTGCTGGCGAGTGCCAGTGTGCTCTTACCGTCGACCTGTTACAGTACATCGTCAGGAAGTTCATGTTCGAGCCTTTCGAGCCTGAGTTTCCTGAGCCTCATCAGACGGTGTACGATGCCCCCAAAGGCAAGATAGGGGTATATGCTGCATTCTTCGTCTATGGGAATCTCAGGTTCCCATTGACGAAGTTTGTATACCGTGTTTTGGAGAGACACGGTGTGCACCTGACGGAGGTACACCCAATGGCGATCGCCAAGATCCGCCATTTTGAATGGGTGTGCCTCATTCTTGGTGTGGAGCCCCATGTCGACCGCCTGATGACCTTCTACTCATGGAGGTGCAAGGCTGGTACACCTTGGTCACCCGGATCAAGGGTTTGAAGATTTGTTCTACCGAGCGCAGTCTTCGGTCTTGGAAGCGGGAGTTCTTCTACATCTCTGCCCGTGTCGTCCCTATTGCGATGACATTCAAGAACGGGAGAGCACTCCCCAACCTTCACGCCTCCAACTACCAGGAGGCGGAATGGTTTGCCAAGATCTCCCGGATCCAGACTCCGGTTTACCGCTTTGCGGAGTCTGGGATGGTGATGCTCGGTATGAGCCGGGTGTGGAAAGATGCTGGTGTGGAGGCGCCACAGATTCCCATCGTCCTCGAATACGGTTTGAACTCTATCCCTTACGGTATGCTTCATTTTATTTGCTAATTTAGGGTTTTTGTTCTAACCATCTTTCTTTTTATTTTCAGAGGGAAACAACTTGCAGTCTCTTCTGCAGCCGCGGGAGAGCGGTGGTCCCGCTCGGTTGGGTACTCGTGCTCTTGACGTGAACGAGTTGCCCATCCTTGAGCAGACGGCGGATCGGTTTGTGGAGGTCTACCCGCCGGGCCACGAGATTCTGAGCGCCACGCGGCCAGGTAAGAGATTATTTAACCCTCGCCCTCTCAATGCTCAAACCTCTGTTGGAATTCCTCTAATTTTGTCATCTTCTGATGAGGAATCCGCAGATGGTCCTTTCTTCGCGAGGAAGAAGAAGGCTGCTGGCGGGAAGGGCAAGGCTAAGGTTGCCTCCACTGTCGATCAAGGGAACCGGTCTGACTCGGAGACCGAAAGCGAGGAGGCGGCGGGGAACCCTAGTGGTGGTGAGACCACTGTTCCGGAGGTTGAGATAGCTGTCACCTCCGACCAGCCCAGGACGACGACGGTGACCGGTATGAAGAGGCCGGCTCCATCGGGTTCGTCCCCGCCTGTTTGCACCTTCAAGCTCAAGAGGACTCGTAAGTATAAACTTCATTTACCTTAACTGCATATCTTTCCGCCATTATACTTATATATCTTGTCTTCGTGCAGGCGTGGATGCTACCGCATTCCAGAGTGGAGCGGGGAGGAGCACCTCTGGACCCATGACGGTAGGTTTGGTCAACCTACCCGAGGCGATGACCCAGGCGGCTGCGCCTGCTTCAAGTGTTGGTTCAGTTGCTCACCCGGTTGAGGCAACTGTTCCAATTGTGACGTCTCCGCCGGCTGTCAATGCCATATTCACTACGTCCTTCACTGAGCCGGCGGTGAGTTTTTCTGTGGGTTCCTCCGCAGCAGCGGCCACGGTTGTGAGTTCACCTCCAGTGAGTTCACCACCGATGGTCTCCACCGCGGCGGCTTCTACCGTGCCTCCGGCACCGGCGACTACCTCGTCCCCGGCCGGTTCAGCATGTATGTTTGGGGTTGGGGCTTCTAGCCAATCTCTGCCTCCTTCCCATCTGCCTGACCTCTTGGATGGATATCCATTAGGTTCAGGTGATGGGTTTGGTGGCTATCGGCCTGTTGTCGACCCTACAGGTGCGTAGGGTTATTTTGGCCCTTTTTTTTCTTTTATCTTTTCCTAACTGTTTCTTGATTTTGCAGTGTCGGATTCGAATGAGGTGTATGTTCCACGGTGGAACATCCGCCGGGGAACAACCCTTCGGACGGCTGTGGACTGCGTCGAGTGGGCGCGTCACGCGGCCCCAAGTGGCGCATTGGGGGAAGCCATGTCTAGCTACCAGGAGGGTAGGCTGACAAATGAGCTTCGGATTCTCCTTGCCCGGATGCAGCCGCGCGTCGAGTTACTTTGTCGTGAAAACGACAAGTTAAAGGCTGCGCGTATCCAAGAAGTGGCTCAGGCGCGGGCTATCTGGGAGGAGAACAGGAGACTTTCCGCAATTGCTGCGGAGAAGGAAAAGGCCTTCAAGGCCCTCGAGGTTGAAGTGCAGGCCCGGCTCGAGGCCCGTTCCAAGGCTACTCAGGCTGTTAACGAACAACTTAGGTTGGCTAAGGAAACTGCGCGGAACGCAACCGAGGCTGAAGCCGTTGCTGAACCTCTGCGCGCCGAGAATGAGGAGCTTAAAGCCAAGCTAGAGAGGCTTCAGCAGGCTCATGATGCTTTGGCTATGGAAGACGCCAAGAAGCTCCAAGAGATCTTGGATCAGAGGGGTATGCTTGACCATACTGAGCGTAAGCTGAAGGGCGTTGAAGAGGCTGCTGCTAAGGAAGTGTTGCTTGCCAACCTTAACAAAAATGAAGCCGAACGTGCCCGTAACCAAGCTCAAGCTGCCCTCCAGGAAGCTCTGATTACCAAGGAATGGCTTCTACGGGAAGCGTTGTCGCAGGTGTGCATAGCTTCATAATATCTTTACGCTTTTCTTTGTACTTAGAAAAGGTTTTGATACTTGTATTTTTGTTTTGTAGGTTGTGCATCGGATCTTCACGGACACATCCTATGACGATGCTATGAGCGCAGCCCTCAACGCTTCTCATGAGGATGGGGAAAGGGCTGGTTTCCTGCTTGGTCTGGGGTTTATTGAGCAAGGCATCCCGCCTTCCAAATTCCTTCTTTATGACGTGGATACTGAAGCTGCTTATGACTAAGAAGTGAACCAGTATGCCGCCTTCCCGCATCCGGTGGTGGAGAAGGTGAACGAAGTTGCTGCCACTGATGATGGGCTAACTATCCTCAAGACTTTCCTTGAACCGCTACAGCCAACTGATGGTGCGGGTACAAGTGGGTTTGGAGGGAGTGGTCCTGAAGTTTGAACCTTGAGATCCCTTCCCACCGTTAGGATAGATTTTATTTTTGTATAGATTTATATTCTTTATGCGGGTATGTGCCCAGCCATTCTTGTAATACTTGAATTTTTATGAAATATAAATGTTTGTGCGGGTAGGACCGCCACTTTCATTGGATGACTTGCTTTATAAATGTTATATGACTTGCTCATGCATATTATAGCTTAATTTGGCACTTGTTTTGCCCCATAAACAATATATGATTCGCTCATGCATACTTTAGTTTAATTTAGCAATTTTCCAAGTGTTTTGAATAAGTTAACCGTTCGACGCGCCGTTGTCAATAGGTTAGTGTTCAGTTTCCTCTATCATGATTGTGCGGGTAGGACCGTCACTTTCATTTAGTGGGATGACCAATCTTCACCTATAACTGACCTTCGTGAAGGTTTGCCGTTTTGTGTTTATGCGAGTTTTGCCGCCGTCCACACGCAACGACTTCCCCACTTATGCGGTGAATACCGGCATCAGTGTTTTGAATAAGTTAAACCTCTCGACGCGCGGTTGTCAATAGGTTAATGTTCAGTTTCCTCTATCATGATTGTGCGGGTAGGACCGTCACTTTCATTTAGTGGGATGACTAAACTTTACCTATAACTGACCTGCGTGAAGGTTGTCATCTCAGAAATTTTTGCCGTTTTTTGTGTTTATGCGGGTTTTGCCGCCGTCCACACGCAACGACTTCCCCACTTATGCGGTGAATACCGGCATCAGTGTTTTGAATAAGTTAAACCTCTCGACGCGCGGTTGTCAATAGGTTAATGTTCAGTTTCCTCTATCATGATTGCGCGGGTAGGATCGTCACTTTCATTTAGTGGGATGACCAAACTTTACCTATAACTGACCTGCGTGAAGGTTGTCATCTCAGAAATTTTTGCCGTTTTTTGTGTTTATGCGGGTTTTGCCGCCGTCCACACGCAACGACTTACCTCCCCACTTATTTATGCGGTGAATACCGGCATATCAGTGTGGGAAGTTCATAAAGAATAAATGTAAGACCATCAGCGTCAATGTGATAAGGAGAATCATTTCCATTAGAAGTTGCTCTGGGCCTTTTCTTTAAAAGTTTGGAATTGATCTACATGCAACCTGTGTAATTGAACTCCCATGTTCTTGGGATGGGGGTGTCATCGAGCCTTTCGAGCCGATATTCACCTGGTTCGGAATCTCGTTGTTTACGCAGTACGTAGTCTCCAACATTGATGCTGCAGTTTCATTCGTGTTTTCCCCAACTGGGGTTCTACACGCATTAGCCTGCTCAGCGTTCATTACGCCACAAGGTGCGCGAGTGTCCCATCTCTGACAAATGCTTCGACGACGTCCTTCAAGTCTAAGCATTCCTCGGTGGTGTGGCCTCTTGTCCTGTGGAAGTCACAGGATTTGCTTTGGTCAGCGTTTGGATGCTGTCGGATAATTGGAGCCTTTGGCCATGGGAGCCTCTCGGTGGCGAATATCTCGGTGACGCTTTTGGTGAGTGGCGTCCATCTGGAGTTCCGGTTCGCCGACTGCATGTTATCCTTTCCGCCTAACCGAGGGTGCGAGCCGGATGAGGTGTCAAAGTTTACCCTTGACTGCCAAATGCCTAGCTTCCTCTTTTTGTTTAGTCGGGCAGTAAGGACGTTGTTTTCTCTTGTTTTCTGAGTGTATAGGTTTGTGCTCTGGGGAAGTTCTCTACCCAGTTGCTTTTCCGTTTCCGCGAAACGTTTAGCTGCTGTCATGATTGCATCCCATGTGGATGGCATGCCGTCTTTACCCGTCAATGTGCGGATAAGCTCTGGGTATTCGGCGCTTTGGATGAAAGCTGCGCGAACAAGATCTTCGCTAATAGTGCCCAGACTTAGCTTCTTTGAATTGAAGCGTGTGATGAAGTATAGTAAAGACTCATCTTCCTCTCGGATGCAGTTAAGGATTGTCCATTGCTCTTCGGTATACTTTCTTTGTTGACTGAAGTGTTGGCTGAACTTCTGTTGGAAGTCTGCCCAATCGTAGATGTGGTGGACCGGTAGACGGTCAAACCACGCTCTAGCCGCTCCAACCAGCGTCATCTGGAACATATAACACCACGTGGGTTCCGTCCAGTTGCTGACGGTTGCCCCCGCTATGAATCTGTTCAAATGATCGTCTGGGTCGGATATACCATCATAAGTGCCGATGTTGGACATCTGTTTGGCACTTCTCGGGGCGATTGCTTCCGCAATGTCCCTTGCAAACTTGGACGTTCCCGCATTTGCAGCAGTTGGTCTAAAGGTTTTGGAGAAGTCACGTGGGTTTCCCCCCGCGTTCCTTGGTTTGAAGGTTTCTTCGAAATTCCTTTTCGGTTGGAAGTCCGTTTCCTTACGCTTCCCTTTCACCCTATGGCGAGGGTTTGCGTCGGTGTCGGATTCCTCCGAGTACTCGCACTCACTGCTCATGTTGAGCTATTGAGTGCTTCCAAATTCATCAGCCTGTTGGATGGAACGTAAGCGTTCGTCCAACTCAGCTTGGAATTCCTTCTGACGTGCTTCCGCCCACGCTTTAACTTGTTCAAGTGTTTGGCGGGGGAGCCTCGTCTGTTGTCTTTCCACCTGGGTATCAATGAATCCCAGGGGATGATTGTTTACTGCACTTGCCCCGGCTTGGGTAACCGGGGTAGTGTTCGTAAAATTTACTGCACTTGCCCTGGCTTGGGTAACCGGGGTAGTGTTCGTAAAAATTGTGTACTCGCCGGTGTTCCCCCCAGTAGCTGGGGTTGTGGTTACCGGAGTTTCTTGGTCGCTCGTTGGCCTTGGCAACGGAGTAACCTTAACCATCTTTCCAGAAGTTTTGAAAAAACTGAAAAAGAATTAGTTCTAGCTTTTTCCCACGGATGGCGCCAATGAAGAAACACTAATCGACCCCGGCAGATTACGGATAATCTGGGGGTTAAATAGATGTTTCCCACGAGGATTAGGTCCGGCAAAGATGGTTATTCCTGATGACCTGCAAAACAGACACCGTGAGCTCGTCACTGAGAAGGGGGGGGGTACCTCCTTGTGACCACCCTCCGGCATGAGAATCAGACTAGATTGCTCTTGAATATAAGTGTATATTAAGAGAAATTGCTAGAGCAGATATCAGATAAGATATAAAATAATGATACCGTTCCAAGGTGTTGGAGTATTTATAGCCGAAGGTAGGTTTCCAAGCAGGTACAGCCAGCTGTATAATATTCCTTTTCTACCAACTGTGGGCTACGCACGTGCCATGCTGGTAGTTGGTGGGTAGGCAGCGGCTGATAGTGACATGGCCGGCTGTGTACTATTCCTTTTCCGCCGGCTGTGTACTATTCCTTTTCCACCAACTGCAGGCTATGTACGTGCCACGACAAGGGTTGGTGAGTAGGCAGCGGCTGATAGTGACATTTTGTACTAGAGCGTGCTCCTCGTACTGTTGTCGGTGAGCTGTCACCCTGTGATTGGTTCATGGGCTGCTTTGGTCAGATCTTGTCTATTTTGTCCATACCTTGGCAGGTATAGTACCAAAGATCTTCCAGAAGCGTACGGACTGGCTCATTTGGGCGGGAGTATTCCCGCCTTGCTCATTCCTTCTTCAGGTGACTGCTGAATTATTAAGAGTTAGTGCCTTGTGCGTGTAGCCTTGCTATTAGTGCGGGTAGCCTTCCCTGATGGCTTGTATCCGCAGCTGCGGGAACAGGCGGGGTACTTCACCATTGGGAGGCTTTTCCTGCGGGAACAGCTGGCGTACTGCGCGTAAGGTCTTCATCTTTCTGAGCATGGTGGGTCCTGCGGAACCAGTTGGTCTTTGCGCAGACGTCCCTCTTCAAGGTGAGTCTTGCGGGTCCAACTGGGCCTTGCTGGGACCTACCTCTTCAGGTGTATATGTAGTTTAGTTGTTCAGGTATTTTGAGTTCTCTTCTTTACCCAATGCATGAATAAATACATTTTTTTTGTATAGAAAAATACCATAATATTAAATTCACTAAATTTGTTTAAAATGCACGTATAATATATTCTTGTTATAACACTACGTGTTGTAACATTCGTGAATTTTCAAATCCGATACTTGACACGTTTTAAAAATAAATAAATAAATTTCGGATCATCGTCTATTATTAAAAATAAAACGGCAAAATTCTAGTCAATTATCAATCATTGCATTGACGTGATTAATTTATAATTTTTACGAGTCGCTTGTATTTTGTCGTATGCTATCAGATATTAAAAAGTTATGTACATTTACGTATCAGTCCGTTGGTAACTGTGTATTATAAACCATCCCTAAACTTCAAGACCAATTTTTTTAATCATCATTTAATCTTGAGGGACTAGTTCTGACATTAACTCAAACCTTTTCTCCTTCCTGTCAAACAACAAACCCTATTCCCCATTTTCTTTTCAACATCCATTATTAGCCAAGAACGTCTCATTATCTTACTTTACTATTAAAGTAACATATCTTTTCTACATGTCATTTAAATAGATTATTCACATAGAATGTTAATTATACAGTTTCTATAAATAAATTATCCACCTAATAAACAATTTAATTTTAAAAATTAACTCCTAAGTTGGAGAATGTTTCAAAATAAATAGTTATAATAATCATTTATTGAGTAACAAAAGCAATTGATTGTCTTCATTGTTATTTTCTAAAATTTTAAGACTTTGTTATTTTATTTTATTTTTTGGATTTTGGGAAATTATTTATGAACGTTTAGACTGGATGTATGGATGTTTGGATTGAAATGATGGTTTAAGTCATGAAGTTTGGATTTTATTGTTTCTTTATTAAACGGTTTAATCAAAATTATAATTGTTATATCTCATTGTTATATTCATATTTGTAGCATTCTTTATGTTGTATACTTATATGTTTTATAATTTCAATAAAAATAGTGTTTATAGCACACAACTTATGTTACAAAATCTACATGTTTACGATTTATAACTTACAACATATGATTTCAGTATATGATAAATTTTAATTAATATGTCTTTTTTTATTTTATGGTATAAGTTAGAAATATGTTTTAAATTGCTATTTTATCTCTGTTTTTCTTTGTATGTTGGATTTTCTTAATTAAAACAACAATGTGATATCCTATATTAATAATGTTAGATTATCAGTCGTTTACAATTCATTAAAATGTATAACACACACACACACACACACACACACATATATATAAAGTTTTATGTATTTCCACCTGTGTGTAACACTAGATCTAACCTAGTTTTTACCAAATTAATAACCAATCAATCTTCCAACTAATTTATGTTATAATCCCATGTCATTTGACTGTAATCTCGTGTAATTAATGTAATCAATTGACCAATTTCCTTTAACTCCAAACCCGGACACGTAAGGCCTTGTAATGTTATAAATACTCGATCAAAATGAAATTAAATCGCCCTACATCCGGTTCTCCTCGTCTCAAGAAAAACCCTCAATCAATTGTTGTCTAAACGCATTCCTGAATCATTTTCTTCAGTCCGTATTAAATCCAAAACCCTAACTCATTATTTCCATTCAATTCGTGCTATTAGCAGGTAATTGTTGGGTGCTCTGTAATTGGTTTAGGCATTTAACAAAAGCCCCCTGTCAATTTTGATTAATTTATAGAGGGAAATCACGTACCAATTAGGGATTTAACGGATTAGGGTTCATCTTGATTTTGGGGGTTAATTCACGTTATGGTTAAATCCGTTTTGTTTCATTCCAATTACTAGTTAAAGAACCGGCCCAGGTTGGTGCGTATTGTGATTAGTCACTGAACCGGCCAGGTGTGCGGATTCGAACCTCGTGACCCAGTTCTTGTTTTATTTTTTTTACTTTTTATATATTATTTTATTTAATTCATAATTAATTTCGATATAAAGTCAAATAAAACAAATATTTTGCACTCATTTTACCGAGCATTTTCAAACTTTCAAAATAAATTTTCGTTTGTCCTTTCCGCATATAACATGTGTAAGCATATACACATATAATCATATTTTAGTATATTTTTCTTAATTAAAAATCATAATATTTTTTTAAATAATATTTACATTGATTATTACCCTTATTATTATTATTATTATGTAAAATATACTTCAAATTTTAGCGATCCTATAATCCGTTATAAATAAATTTTATTGTGTCTAGTTCATTTATTTTGTTAGGTTGTTTATTTCTCCTATGTTTTTAAAAATTAGGGCAAATTGTCGAAAATCCTCGCGTGACCAATCATTTCGCTTAAACAATCAACTCGTTATCGCACTCCTTAATTTAGGTGAGTTGACATACCCCTTTTTCATCCTTTATATATTTTGGGGGAGCATGCGTACCTTATTTACACTACTTATGTTTTTTGACCACATCTATTCCAACATAATTCAATTTATGCGTGATGATTGCATGATCTATGACTATGCTCTAGGTGCTTAAAACTGCATTCTTGAGTTTTTTATTTAATGGTTTGGGAAAGAAAAGATAAGAAAATTTTTCTTTTTTCATTCTTGAGTGTTTTTTTTTAAAGAAAAGAAAGAGAATGGAAAGAAAAGTTGGGGTATTTTCCCTTTAAAACTTTCCCGACAAATATGGTCTGATTCTGAAGGAAAAGTTTATAGCCATGTACGATATTACTAATTATCATATCCTTTCCTTCCTATCTAACTCGAGAATGCCTTTTAAGTATATAATTTTTTTCCTTTCTTACCCTATCCAATATTATCATTTATTTTCCTTATATTTTAAACCCTAGAATGCAGTGTAAGTGTTTATTTTTATGTTTGGTGGTTGGTATCTCATACTTATTTATCCTCATCTAGTAGGATCTTACACTTACCAAGTACAATGATTTTGTATCAGTAGGAAAATGTCCATATCTATTTAGTTGCTTACATTTTCATAAGGATTGTAATGCTCACCATTTACATATGAATTGTGATTTACATATATATATATATATATAAAACTAAACTTATGTATATATTCTCACCAACATTCGTGTTGACAGACCTATTTTTATACGTACTACAGATACAAGTAGTTGATATTGTTCAAGATTGAAGACATTAATTTGGGCTTAGGATATTTATTCAAAATACAAAAGTATGATATATTCGTTTCAATTATTGAATTTTTGTACTTGAATGTTGATGAAATTATATAATTATTGTCGTTTTAATTAGTGTCTTTTGAGCTACTGTCTGATTAATACGTTACGCTCTGTCATGTTCCGTCGCCTTTGTTCGGGGTGTGACACATGTCAACTATTAAAAGCATCCATAATGCCAAACATATACAGACCACAACATGAGATTTCAAACCTTTTTTAAAAACACCCACTTTTTTCCAAACATCAAACCTCCAAAAATCCTATCAATATATATATATATATATATATAATATGTATGTATATATTGATGTGAGAGAGTGGAGAGGGGGTCCACCACTTTCTTGTCCTGTCTCATAGCTTGCAGCCCCAAAGCTACCCACAATTGACCCCCGCAACTAGGGCTGTCATAACATGTCAGATACGACACGATAAGACACGATGACCTATTGTGCTAAACACGAATACGACACGATAACTAATCGTGTCATTTTTTCCAAACACGAACACGACCCTGTTTAGTAGCAGGTTAACCTGTTAAGACCTGTTAAGGGACCTGTTTAAAGACACAATGTACAATACATGTGTAACGAAACCAAAATTTTCAAAAAGGAGCATAAAAGTCTTAATTAATAGATAATCCATAATATAAATGAAACAAAAAACCACAAATCCATTACATACTAGAAACAAAAGATGCACATACATAACATACTTGAAACAAAAAACTATAGATGCAAATCATAACATTCATATATAAAAAGTATATTATCGGGTTCTGACGGTCATTAGTGAAATATCGTTTGTAAGTATGACTTTAGATTTAAGAATTTAAGATGTATGTATATTTATTTTTTAAAATAAAAATTTCCACAGGTTACTAACAGGTTAACAGGTCTTTAACCTGTTAGGACACAAATTTAAACATGTCTTAAACAGGTTGATCTGTAAAAGACACGAAACCTGTTAAGCTCAAACCCAAACCTGTTAAAACCCGTGTCGTGTCATGTTAACAGTTCCGTGTCATAAATTGACAGCCCTACCCGCAACGCCCTCATTTGACACCTCCTCGTTTATCCCCTGCCACATCAACAAACGATCATCCACAAACCCCACGATGTTGATGCTCTAACCCATTCGTCATATATTTGAAGGTTAGGCATGTATATTTTTTTACCATCAAGTTTTTTAAGCTTAGTTATATATTTAACTTAGAAACTAATTAATACTTATTAAAAAAATATTATATTTGAAATAAAAAAAGACGTTAATTAAGTGATGTTGGCTACACTTGTGCAGCAAAATGCTGTTCTTCTCTACGAGCAAATGGTCACGAATGTAGGGGTCTCAACACCGCCATCATTACAAGAAAGTTGCGTATTAGCGGCGTCATTATTAGTGGCGACATACTCTTTAGCGGTGACAAACTTTGATCCGTGTTTTTATTTTAATAAACACATTTCGGCCGTTGATAACTGAATTGATCCAACGGCTGGGGTTAATTTCCAAATATGTCGCCGCTTATAATAATTGGCACAAAAACCGGGAAAATATATCATCTTCCCTCTCTTTTTCTTCATCTCATCGATCTACAACTCTTTCTCTCTCGTCTCCAAAGCCGTCAGAAACCGGCCACCACTCTACTACTCCGACGTCGGCCACCACTAGGTTGTCTAAGGGTGTCGTATATTAAGATCCCGGTTTCATCATAGTTTCCATAGCCGAGAGAGATCTAATATTCACAA
This sequence comes from Bidens hawaiensis, assembly GCF_021521415.1. NCBI lineage: Eukaryota > Viridiplantae > Streptophyta > Magnoliopsida > Asterales > Asteraceae > Bidens > Bidens hawaiensis. Next base: position 18,454 of record NW_027496030.1, read on the forward strand.
GTAGGATTCTAAACCTAGGTAGTGCTTCTCCTATCTTTGAGTTCGTCTAGGTAGTCGAGTTAAAGTCAGTTAGTGTTAGTGTCAGTTTTTGTTTAAGTATTCTTTAGTTTATAGTTAATAAATAAAAAGCACAAAAATCATTTAAACTCAATTTAATTAAGTTAATTAGTCAGGGTCTAGTTTAGGTGTCGCTAGTGTCATTTGGGTTCGATATCCAGACTTCATTAGGCTTTACTGTAGTTGATAGGTACACTTGCCTGTCTAGTAGTCTAGCATTAGGATAGTCTAGGTTTATAAATTTAAAACTAGAATGTCTAGGTTAGGTTAAGTTTTTATAGACTGCTTTTAGCATATCAAGTTTTTGGCGCCGTTGCTAGGGACACTTAGGCGATAGCAAAACTAGCTTTGATTGAACTTAATTAATTATTTGGTCTCATTAGGCCTTAGGTAGCCTTTTTAGTGTGTCTAGTAATTTTTGTAAATATTTATTTATATTATTAGTCTTTTTGTGTCTTGAGTTTTGGTGTGCCTTGTGAGTCTGTGTCTTTCTGTGTTTTGTGTTTAGATTAGTGAGTCTTTTGTTGAGTCTTTTATTTGTGTTCTAATCATGTGTGAGATCTGTAGAGGACCCCATTTTACTGTACGTTGTCCAAATTCATCGGGGTACTCCATGGACTACGATGCTAACCTGTATTCGTAGCAGCAGCGATATGAAACACGAGGAGAATTACTTGAATGCATGAGAGCAGCTAGGATCGGGAAATTCAGGCTATAATAGATCATATAAAGGCGATCCCGAAACCAAGAAATGTTTCTTTTTAAGATATAGAAGGAAACTTGATTGCTATTCAAATTTCCACAGGTGTGATAATACCAGTAGTTTCAGACTCGGAGTTTATGATGAATAACGAAGATCTTCAGTCAGAGTCAGAACCAAAGACGATAATGGATGATGAAGTCCCACCTTCGGTTCAACAAGAAGGTAATTCAACTCATCAGCATCCCACGCCTTGGTACTATGGATCAGATGCCATTGATGATGATTTTTGGGGCAATGAGGAGATAGAGGTAGTAGGGAGTTGCCTAATAACACTGTGGTTGAAATTGAAGAGGGCGATACGGAGATGGAGAACAATACGGAGAAGGATAATATTTCTTCATGGGAGCTAGAATTTGGTGACGAGTTATTATATTTGCCAACTCCGTGTTGTTAAGAAGAAGAGTTTGACCCACTTGGTGATTTAAAGCGTCTTGAAGATTTACTGTATAACGAGCCAAGTGTGGGGATCGAGAAGGAGCATTATGAGGAGAGCCGTGAGAATGTAAGTGACTCGATTATTACGACATTACACATCGAATCTGATAAACCAAAACACGAACCATACTCAATCTCCATTTGGGACGTGTCGAGGTTTGAAAAATTGGCTAGAAGAGAAAGGGTATCGAGGCTCAGGAATCGAGTTATGCGTAGGAACTTCTCATACCCACCTAACTTCATCGAATCACTATGTAGGGATGACCACCTTTTGTATTACATATATATAATGCATTTCGGTCCCGAGAAATTCAAGAGTTGGTGGGCCGAGCTGAATTTATATTTTTGGGCCCATGAGAGCTTTTCAATTGGTTTCTTCATGACCATGTGTAAGAGAAGAGTGTTGAGGAGCAGAGATGGGAAGAGGATAAAGGAGAAGCCTCCTGATTGAGATTTAGGGTGCGAGTCCGGCTGAAGACTCTTCTGTAAACTTAGCGCTTTCCGGGAGGTAACCCGGTAACATGTTTTCTATATAGTTTATTTTATTTTGATTTTATTTCTTGTTATGCTAGGTGTTTTCTTCTTTTGTTTTCGTGTTGTCGGTTGATGAGCCAGGGCTTGAAGCAAGTGTGGGGATGCTAACTGCTGCCGGATTATCGAGACGTTTTCAGAACTATTAATTATTGATTGCCGCTTTTGTTCGTGAGTGACAGTTTGGTAAAGAGCACTAAAGTTTGAGGCTTTTATTCGAATTGGAGGGCAAGGAACATGATCCACCATACACTTTCACGGATACATTAACCAGGGGAATCTGTTCCATTTTATTTTTCTTTACGCTTTATTTGTCTTTTTCCTTTTCTCACAATGAGGACAGTGTGAAATTTAAGTGTGGGGATGGGGAATTGATGTTTTGAAAGGAAAAATAAAAATAAACAAAAAATAAAATTCAGAAAAATCATAAGAAAATTGAAAAATGTCCCGAAAATTTAAGTTATGTTTGCAAAATAATGGAAAATGATAGAAATAATTTAAGATTGGTTTTTCAAAACTATTATACATATGAGATTAAATAAAGATAATGCACTAAGCTTGGGATGTATTGGTAGGCCCAACTAACTTTGAGAAGTTTCCCTAATTATTAAAAATATACCTAATAATCATAAACCTTGTGGGTTCTCATCTTGAAGGGGGGATAGTGAAGCTGAATATTCGATAAGGCATAGCGAGTATTACCATAATATGACTACCTTGAGGTGGTGAGAATTACATGCACTTTAAATTACCACGACACTCTGTTTTATGATAGTAAATAATGAGTGGTGGCGCCCCGCAATGTCCATATCTTATACGAGCTTAGAAAAATAGTTATATATTTAGGTAAAAGATGTCTAAGAGCACAAAGTTTTGTTTGCATGAACATCAAAGATGTGCAATTATAATTGAAAGCAAAAGTGAATGAGAAAGTTATCCAAATGTCAAAGAAGCATTCACAAAAAAAAATCGAAAATAGAAAAAGAGGCCAAAAGGCACATACTAGCTGAGGCCGAGAGCTTACGTGTTACCAAGGGGATGGTGATTCTGAGGATACACTATTGGGGCTCGAGGTTTTTAGTCAATAAATATTTTTAGGAAATACTAATGGTGGAGGCCTGGGATCGTCATATACTGGGTTGTAGCTCGGGTGAAACAATGCTGGGCCAAAATCCGCTAATATAGTTTTAGGATTAAGTATTACTCGTACGACCTCACTTGACCTTTCATCCATCTAAATTCCACCAAAGTGCATTTTCTTCTTACCAATAAAGGGTTTTTAGCTTACGGTGATAGGTTGAACCAGTCTGTTTCAACCCGGTTTTAAATTGTCTTGATTATGCTTGAGATGGGGGTAAGCAGATCTGTAACTCTTTATGTGTGAGACCCATAGTCTATTTGATATCACATGAACTTAATTGTTAAATATGAAAGGGCTTGATAGGTTAGTGGCTGGGTTTAAGTGGACAACAATATCGGCAATCACGATTTTTGCGTTAATCAGTGCTTAAATTAAACTATATGTTTTAAAGATCGATCTTGAATTATGATTCCATTAAATGTATATTTTTTCAAGGACGAAAAAGGTTTAAGTGTGGGGATGTTTAATGTGCTGCAAAATATATAATTCTTTTGCACTTGGTTTAATAAGAAATCATGCTCATTTATAACGTTTATGTGTCGAAATTAGCATGTACTTACATATTTTCCTATATCAAGGTTCCTGTGCATGGAATGAGCGAAACAAGACTAAATCATGAAGAAACGAGCACCCGAGAGAATGCATGGGAGTGAAAGAAGAAAATAGAAAATAAAAACGGATTGGAAATGGAGATATTAGAAGAGAATATGATAGAGGGTTGAAATACGAAGACATAGGAAAAAACGGGGAAGAAAACGGAGCTAAAACGAAGATTCTACGAACGAAACAAAGAAAATAATAAAATAGTATGTCAGACTAATCCTCCACGCGGCGCGGAGAATGGAGCTTCATGCTGCACGCGGCTCGAGGCACTCAGAAACGGGAAATCGACTATTTTGTCTTTTTGTGACCCCTCGGAGGTTAAAGCTTAATGCTACGAGCGGCTCGGAGGACCGTATGTCTGCAAAAAGTTTTATAAACCCTATATAAAAGATTACTACCAACCCTAATCGATTCATTCAACCTTTAGCCGTTCCTTAGGGACCCTTGGGTGATTTTGGAGTAGGAGAGTGATTGGGATCAAGATATTAAAGGCCGGTGCATGCGAGTGATCGTTAAGCGAGTCTTGGTTCGTTTATTCGGTTTTTCTTGTCTTTTCTTCTATTTCTAGAACATGTATGTGCTTAATTATCATATTTTGCTGCTGTTGTTGATGATTATCGGCTAGATTCCTGGTCTACGTAGGTTTTGATGATTACTTTGTGATTTACGGATTGTTATGGGTTTATTGGATCTTATTCTTGGTTTAATGCTAAAGTAAGGAACTTGATTACAATTGTTATGATGTGTATGCATATTTAGGTCTAATTTATTGTCTTTCCTTGTTCTGCGTGTGTCTTGTTGAATGTATTTCAGTTATAGATGCATGTTTAAGTCGCTTACTGGGTGTTTGTGATTATTTTATGGTTTTGCTATATAGGAGCATTGATTGGTGATTGGTTAGAACTTCATATTCTACCTATCTAGATAGCTGACAGGTGATAGATAGTCGGGTTATCTTTAGGGTTAGGAGTTTAGGTTTAAACACTCTGACAGGAGGTTTCCCTAGAATTCCCTAGTTTCATTGTAATTCCGTGTCTTATCGATTGCTCTTAGGTTACCCTTGCACTTTAGGGTGTATTGAGATAGTGACACTGATAGGTAATCTATCTTTTAGGGTACTTTAGTGTTGTTGGAGAGATTGACAGGTGATCCGACTAACTGGTAAGTTTACACGCCCCTGAAGGTTTCCTTTTAGGTCATACCCAGAGAATGATCAGGGATCCACTAGGTTGTCTAAGGGTGTCGTATATTAAGATCCTGGTTCCATCATAGTTTCCATAGCCGAGAGAGATTCAATATTCACAAGTAGGATTCTAAACCTAGGTAGTGCTTCTCCTATCTTTGAGTTCGTCTAGGTAGTCGAGTTAAAGTCAGTTAGTGTTAGTGTCAGTTTTAGTTTTAAGTATTCTTTAGTTTATAGTTAATAAATAAAAAAAACAAAAATCATTTAAACTCAATTTAATTAAGTTAATTAGTCAGGGTCTAGTTTAGGTGTCGCCAGTGTCCTTTGGGTTTGATATCCGGACTTCATTATGCTTTACTACAGTTGATAGATACACTTGCCTGTCTAGTGGTCTAGCATTAGGATAGTCTAGGTTTATAAATTTAAAACTAGAGTGTCTAGGTTAAGTTAAGTTTTTATAGACCGCTTTTAGCACAACACTTCTCCGACGCCGGCCATCACTCCAACGCTATTGGCCACTCTCAACATCTGTAAGAAATTCTTCGTTTATGTAAAATTTTAGGACTATTGGGGCTGAATTTGTTGATTGTAGTTGATTTTAGGACTGAATCTGTGTGTTTAATTTCTTTAGGGCTGAGTTTCTTTTGGTGGTTTGTAGTTGACTTTAGGATTGAATCTGTGTGGTTTGGGGCTGAATTGGGGATAGTTGAATCAAGTAGTCACGAGCATGTCGTAACGATATGTCCAGAATTATTTAAAACCTCATATTTTAAAAGATATGGTAGAAAAAAAAAAAGTGTAGTGAGTGTGACACTTGTCATCGTATCGTTGGTTCATGAATGGAAATTAAAATATATATATATGGCAGACTATAGGGTTTTTGTTGTTTACATCATTAAAGATGAGAGGGTAAAATTGTAGGTACTCTTTACTAATCGAAAATTACGAGTCGTCATTACGTGAGACGAAGGGTTCCTGTCAATGAATAGAGAAATAGTTACCAAGCATATTTGGGATTCATTGCATTTAGTGTACATTTATTTTTCATTGGGTGTAAATTTCACTAACATTTGTTCATGATTTTGATGTCGAACTTTGACAAAAAGAGTGATTAAACAACTACAAAAAATATACACAAGACAATAGTCACAAATTTCCAAAGTGATGAATAAATTAAAATGAATACATAAAGATCTACAACAATATATGAGTAGACGTTCAACTTGAAAGAATATTTTGGTTTTATTAGAAGCAACTTTTTGGCTCATTTTTTCCACTCATTTTAATCATCACGAACTTAGAATACCCATCCAAAATTGATTTAGAAATCAATTTTGGGTTGTCCCCGTTTTGAGACTGCCTTTTGAATATTTTATCTCATTTAGGATGTGAATGTGTATTACATGATTGCTTATTTAAGAAAGATTTGGTTGTCATTTTCCTTTTGCTTCTCGGGTATATATATATATATATATATATATATATATCCGAATTTTCTTTAACAAACAAACATGTAATATACATTCATATATGAGATAAAGTATTCAAAAGGTGGGTTTAGCAGCCTACCCTTGTGAATACTTAATCCGCTGTCCAAACAATCTTCTAATATTTTCCCGTAGCCTGAAACCCTATATTATGTTTCAGTTGCATGATCATGTCCGCCGATAAAAATTGGATTGCCAATCCAAGCATTAGATCAACTGAGTATCAGCAATGACTCGAGTCTTTTATCGAGATGTGCAAAAACCATGTTGATAGCAGAGGCCTTGTAAGATGTGCGTGTGCAAAATGTCAGAATTCTGAATTAATACCTTACAAAAATATGAAAGCTGATATGCGTGCATATGGCTTTTGTCGGACGTACACTGAGTGGATCTATCATGGCAAAAGTTTAATTCATCTAGTTGTGATTGTAGACGAGATTACGCCAACAAACGATATGGCCGACGTTATCGAAGACGTTATGGATGAGCGTAGGGAAAAGGATACCAGCCTTGACGATAGGGACTCGGGTTCATACAGTAGTGATGTCTGTGATGATTTTGAATTGTTGTTAAAGGAAGCCCAATCAGAGTTATATCCTGGTTGTACCAAGTTTTCTTCCCTTTACTTTTCAGCAAAGCTTATGCATATAAAGGTGAAAAACAAATGGACTAATAGTTTTCTTGATGAGCACTTCGAGCTATTGCAATCTTTACATCCAGAAGGCAACAAGATTCCCCCTTCGCATTATGTAGCGAAAAAGACATTAAAGAAGATTGGCTTGGGGTATGAGTCGATAGATGTGTTCAAAAATGGTTGTGCTCTCTTCTGGGCAGAACACCAATCATGCAGAATTGTCCTGTTTGTAACGAGAGTCAGTGGGTTGATACAAAAATAAATTTCAAAAAGCTACCTCACAAGGTGTTACGATACTTTCCTTTGACCCCTAGAATAAGACAATTGTATTGTTCGAGGCACACGGCAAAAGAAACGATATGGCTCAGTACTGGACGATCAGAAGATGGTAAGATGCGTCATCCTGTTGATAGATCTTCATGGAAAGAATTTGATAAAAAGTACCTTAATTTCTCGAGGGAAACTTGAAATGTTCGCCTAGGGCTTGCATCTGACGGTTTCAATCCGTTTGATAACATGTCCTTGGCTCATAGCACGTGGCCAGTTGTACTCACCACATACAATTTGCCTCCATGGCTATGCATGAAAGAGTCCTCATTCATGTTATTCTTTCTAATTCATAACCCTAAATCAGCCGGAAAGGACATGGACGTTTTCCTTAAGCCCTTGGTGTGTGAGCTTAAGCATTCGTGGCAAGAAGGCGTACGCCCTAAAGACGCGGCGACAAACACATTCTTCACAATGAAGGCAGTGCTTTTATGGACCATAAACGACTTTCTAGCTCGTAATAGTCTATTTGGTTGGAGTGGACAGGGCTACAAGGCATGCCCGACTTGAAATGAAGATACACCTTCAATGCATGTAACAAATAAATTCGTATATGTCGGTCACCCCCAATTCTTACATGCTAACCATGCATGGAGAAAAAAATTTGGACTTTAACGACGAGCCCAAGACAAGATCCTCTCTGAAACAATTTAGTGCTGCTGACATAGAAGATCAATTCAGTCGTGTACTCTATCGTGAACTGGGCAAGCATCCCAATTTTGGAGGTGTTAAGAGAAAGCCAGAGGATTTCGAGTTGAACTGGAACAAAGAAGCATATTTTTTGAACTTGAGTATTGGTCCTCTCGCCAGCTGAAGCACAACTTAGATGTAATGCATATCGAAAGAAATGTGTGCGATAGTTTACTGGGTACTCTTCTAACGAACGATAAAACTAAAGACACGCCAAATGCGCGAGTCGACTTGTAAAATTTAAAGATTCGAAGAACACAATGGTTGAAACGAAAGGGTAACAAGTTTTATAGGCCCCATCCAAAATACTCATTAAAGGTCAGTGATCGAAAGCTTTTCTGTCAGTTTGTAAAAAATGTTAAACTGCCGGATGGGTTTTGATCTAATATCAGCAAGAGAGTCACATATAATAATACTAACATTACTGGGTTGAAATCTCATGATTGTCATATTCTCATGCAACGTTTGTTACCGATTGGTGTTCGAGGGTTTTTGACCAAAGATATTTATACACCTATAGTAGACCTTTGCATGTTCTTTAAGCAACTTTTTTCAAGAACACTATTGGTAGATGATATGAAGAAAGCAAAGAAAGCCATTCTTTTGATATTTTTCACGTTAGAGTTGATATACCCTCCAACGTTTTTTGACATTATGGTTCATTTAGTTTTGCATTTACCAGATGAAGCAATTTGTGGAGGTCCAATATGTGTGAGATGGATGTATCCGTTTGAAAGGTATATGAAAAACTAAAACATTATGTCAGAAACAAGGCAAGGCCAGAAGGTTCTATAGCTGAAGGTTATGCTGCTCAAGAGGCTCTATCATTTTGTTCGATATACCTTCGAGATGTTCAAACTCGGTTCAATTGCCCTGACATAAACATAGATGCCGTTGTCGAAAAAGCTAAGTTATGGGTGTTTGAGTCTAAATGTCGTCCGATTAGCGCAAAGAAGGTCGAATATCTTACTATCAATGAAAAGCTTAATTTCGAATGGTTTGTCCTTGATAGTTGTCAAGAATTTAGGGACTATATGAAGTAAGTGTTATTCTCTTTAACCTTTAATTATCTGTTAAGTATTTTCTCTTTCCTTATTGGGGCTATATTTTTGTCATAAATGTAGTGAATTCAAATATGAACATCCCCAAGGTGATGTTAAAACCAAATTTTTGAAGTGGTTTCTCGATAAGGTAATCCATATAATCTATTAAGTATTTCCCCCTTCATTTAGTTTGGCATTTACCAGATGAAGTAATGCATTATTCTGTATTTGTTAGTTATATTCGATGAAAGTACAAAATTCTCCTGAATTCCACCCAGAGTTGTATGCTCTTTCATTGGGTGCGGAAATAAATGCCTTTACTTACACTGCTTGCATAGTCAACGGTGTTAGGTTTATGGTACGTGGTTTTGATGTAAAACGAACAACGCAAAACTCCGGGGTTCTAGCAGAAGGAGTGAATCATGAGAAATACTATGGCTAAGTAGAAGAGATCATCTAGTTGTGTTATGGAAATGGGTATTCAACTGTCCTATTTCGGTGCAAGTGGTTTGATACTCGAAGGGGTGTTAGACATGATAATAATATCACCAGTATCACACACAGAGCACGAATGGGACAAAGAAGATCAACTCATATTTGCTTCGCAAGTCAAACAAGTGTTTTACATCCGAGAACCTTGTCGAGGAAACCAATATAATAACCACCGATGGGTTGTCGAGAATGTTAATCATCGAAAAATTTGGGATCTACCTACATAAAATGATGGTTGTGTCGAAAATGTTCAAAATGTTGACAATGACTTAGTAGAAAATCTTGATGTTGTTCACAAGAATTCTTCATCTAATTGTTTACTTTCCATCGACTTTACTCAATACTTGTTAAACACGTCTTCTCATGTCACTACGGGTGAGAAGCCAAGTGAAGTTAATCCGCCAACGGTTACCGCTAATACATTGTCTGAGGACGAGAGTGATAATGGCGAGGACGATTTTGATTACGACACAGAGGGATCGGAGGCAGACTCTGAAGAATCTGAGGGAGAGTTTGATTAAAAGAATAGTTGTAATTTGTATTTATGTGGTTACAAGAAAACTTTGTATGCATTTTTATGTTTCAATAGAAAACTTGAATTATATTATATATTTGTATTGCATATCTTATAACTTTTCAGATCATGGTGGACGTCACGCCTCGAGAACATGGTGGCGATGGTGCCGAGGATCCGCCACCTCTAGGTGGTTTTGGGCGGAGGTGTTCACGAGGAGGATAGTAAGGGTTACTATATTGTTAATTACTTTATTTACTATATTTTATTCATTTATTATAAATTTACAAATACATATATTGTTACAAATATACATATTGTGACTAATAAATTTTAAATTTGTAGTTGTACCGGCTCGTCGTAAGGGACGGGGTCCTGCCAAAAATAAAAAATTGGCAGTGGCGCTAAAGAAAAATTTGGGGGCCTTTGTCTCTCATATTTGACAAGAATGCCACATTTATCCCTATTGGTGAGGTTGCCGACATGTTAATTCGTGAGGTGGGGATATATAAGGGGAGGAACATTGCCTTTGATAAGGAAAGCTGGGCTAGTGTGTCTGAAGCGGAGAAAAATTCCTTATAAGAGCATCTTAGTGTAAGTGATTTTCTAATTTCAATATTCTTCATTTCTTTTGCTTTGCTTTTACTTAATTAACTAATTTCTTTTAATTACTTCATAGCGATACTTCAATTTGTATGAGATAGAGCAAGATCGTCAAAAGAATCTGCTAAAGGGTGGCATTGAATTTGTGATCTCAAAGCAATATAGAGATCAAAAAATCAAAGCAAAAGGTCACTATAATGCTATGGGTGGAAAGGCTACTTAGAGTTAACAAAGAGCAACCCCCCCCCCCCCCCCCCCAAGGAGATGGGTGAAGAAAATTGGAAAAAAGCTGCCGACCTTTTCAAGACCGAGTCACATGAAAACCAGTCGTCGGTCAACAAAGCGAATAGACAAAAGCAACAATATACAAACCCGGGGGAGGGGGGCATCCTATACCAGCTATGGTTACAAAAATGTAATGCTTTATATTTTTACACACACACACAAATTATATATTTATTGTATGATCTAATATTTAATGTTATACAGAATATGAACGAGCTCTAAGTGTTTAAGAAAGCTCATTGTCAACGTGATGGCACTTTTGATAGTGAGGTGACAGAGCGTCAATACGTATGCATTTATTAAAGTATATTTTTCAAATATATTTGTTAAAGTATATTTTTCAAATAGATTAATCATTTGTTGTATATTGTTGTAAAATATAGAATGAGTTAAGGAGAGAGTTCGAGGAGCAAACCAAGCCTAATAGTGAAGGCGAATTTGAAGAATGTAATGAGCCGATTTCAAATGCGGTTGGAATATTTGAAAAGGTGTTGGGTCCTCGACGCGGCTGTACGAGAGGTATCGGGCCTAAACCTTCTATAGCAGCATCTTTGAGTGTCGTGGATCAATGTGAGGAGCAGACACCACAGCCATTCTTTACACTGGTAAAACTATATATATATATATATATATATATATATTTTATGTTGGCAATTTGGTTTCAGTAATTTTAACCCATGTTGGTAATTAATTATTCTTTTTATCTATAGGCTCAAGTTGATAGAATTTTTAGTGACCCGAAATTTCTAGCTCGTTTTTCATAACATAATGCCTCGGCCTCATTGAACAAGAGATCAAGGAAGAATGATGATCTTTCATTCTTTTGGACCAATATGACATGGATGAGAAGAAGAATGAAAATATTTTGGACTAGCTACTCTATGTTATGTTTTAAATGGTTGTTTTGTGTTTTATCTTAACTATCTAGACCATGTTTATATAATTTTATGATATGTGTGTATGAAAACTTTTGGAATGATTGATTGAATGGGAATCGTGTGGTTTCAAAAATCTGGAAATTATCAGAGAATGTAAAAATGCGGCAGGACAGGAACCGGAAAATAAGCAAGGAGCTGGACTGCACAGCTACAACTATTAGCGGCGACGGGAGACTATCAGCAGCGACATATGGCGCCGCTATAGACATTAATTATTAGTGGTGACGGCTAGTTATTAGCGGCGACAGCAATTACCAGCGGCGATGTTGTGGTCATTAGCGACGAGCCTTTAGCAGTGACCTGTCGCCCCTAATAGTATTAGCGGCGACATTGGTGACTATTAGTGGTGACTTTAGGCGCCGCTAATGCTCACTTATTTTGTAGTGCGTCTTGACGTGTAGGCGTCACCTCAGCGAAGGGCGCCTCACGGCTACACGTAGGAAGTTTTTCACTCGAAAAAAAATAAAATAAAAAAAGCTTATGATTTCTAAAACTTAAATATATAAGGGAAGGGTTAAATCATAAAAGGTTTTCATCATATATATGCATACAAACTTACATCGTACGCTTAATAAACATGCAACCAAACTCCGGAACATGCATCATACACAAATGTATAAAGAGCAAATCTACAATGCAGGCTTTGAACCGCCACTTTGTAAGAAAATAATTAATATAATAAGTGTTTTTGAATCTTGCTTTAATTTGCAATGTTAATAACAATAAAATTGCCATATTAATTGTTTATTGGATTACATCGAAACAGAAGGCAAGCGGGCAACAAGCTGCGCCGCTACCCCTTTTTACTAAATATCATTTTCTAGTTTATCATTAAAAGATGAAAGAAAACATGCATGCCCATCAACATTCAAGATAACCCATGAGCCTAAACACCAAATCCCTCATTCGAATCAATTCCTTTCCTTTCGAAGTCTTTCTGAATCCGGTACAAATTGAATATGCTACTTTTCTTGTGACTCTTCGCCGTAACATTACATGGGGCGGTACTATTCTTTCACACTTATAATCATCTTCAAATAAATCAGACTCTACATATCTGGCACGAGAATTATATTTTGGAATACTGATTGGAGTCGAATGCTTTTTGGTTTGCTTCTTAGTTTTGGTCTTTAAGTTGTGATGTCGCCATTCGGTGTGATTTTCTTGTGTGTTTTGTGCTTCAAACTCCACAAAAGTAACTTCTGATTCGTCAAATTCTTCGCCCATCATGGTGTTTCTGAAGAAGAAAGGATGGTAAAGGAATGGAATTTGCACACTTTTGAAAATTGAGGAATGCGATTGATGTGTGAAAGCAACGAAATTGAATCGTAGAAGGCACAACATCATATAGACATTATGTGTGAAATCATGTGCAAGATTACTGTTGTGTTTTCTTATACTCATAAAAGTCTATTGCTTTTAATAATAAGCAACTTTTATGCCAAACACTTTCTCAAAGCATTCATGCATGGAATTGATTATATCACTTAATTATATATTGTTTTCCTTCACTACTACATACACATAATAATTTGATTTGGTGAAAGGAGAAGTAAAAACTACTCATATATTGTATGTGCACCAAAAAAAGAACTAGTTCCGGGTTTGGAAAAATGACTTACCGAGCTACCTACATAATCTTTTCATGTGAAAGAGTGCCTAGCCATTCACTGGATCAATGAAACCATGAATCTCATTTCCTTTTAACAAATAATGATTTTAATTGGGTTATTATTAATAAAGGGTTTTAAAAGTCGATAATACTAAATTTGTTTTCTATTTTATCTTATAGATGCCATCCTCTAATTCCAAAATTTCTAAGAAATCCATTCTTGATGTTGAACTCAATGACACAAACTTCAGAGATTGGTATATGAACCTTATAAACAAGGAAAAATTTCACATTCTTAAAGTTTTCAGTACCAAAAAAACCACCCGAGAGTGCTAATGAAAAGTTCCACAGTTGGCAGCACGATGCCAGCCAAAGGCTTTCCTCTTTGGTTTAGGGGCTTCATCCCTAAGAACTCTTAAGGTTCCATGGTGCTTGAAATCATAATAGTCTCTATCGAGCATGCACCTCATACTTCCTCATATGTATCAATGTTTATAATATTTCGATCTAATTTGTTGTTCAAGTAAATCCCAATTACATAAAATAGCTCGATTATTCTAAAATCAGGCTAATCTGTTATGTTCAGATTGGTTAAATTAGTGTAATTTTATTTTGGTTTGTTAATTTTCCTCTATTATGATGGTTTGTAAGCTTACACCTAAAGCTAGATCTTTAGATAAAATAATATCTCTGTCGTTATAAAGAATACATAATTAGCATGCTCACACGAAAAGAATAAAAATAAATAAAAAGTACACCAAAACAAAGAAAGTTGTTATCAAAATTAAATATGGCTTGTTGTGTTATAAATTTATAATCGTCGTTGGTTATCCATGAAGTCAAACGCATTAATGTCCATTAATTGGTTGCATAGTTGAACAAGTCAGACAGATAATGCAGAGCGAAATGGGCTGGATTTAGCCATAATTACAAGTCGGTGATGATGATTCGAAGACTTATGTTATTAGACAAAGATGGATATGGAGATTATTTGTTTGATATTATTTTTAGCTGACGAAAATGTTATATAAACTGTTTTTTCAAGTAAATTAGATTACATCTATCTATCTAGGGTAATGATCCTAAGAGAACCATTGACAAATTGAGAACTTTGAGAACCATTTTGGACCACTAAAAAAAACCTTTAAAAAATTATAAAACAAAAAAAAAACGAAAATTTTAAAAAAGTAAAAAATCCAAAATTCTTATATTTCATTCCGGTTTCATAAAAAAAAACCGAAATTTTTTTTTCTTTTTAATTCGTATACATATGTATACTTTCATTTAATCTCTAGTTACTTAATGTACACATATGTACATTATTATTTACCTTAAATTATACATATGTGTATAGGAAAAAACATGTGTGTACATATTATACATATATGTATAATAAAAAAACCAAATTTTTTTCTTTTTAATTCGTATCATACCTATACACATATGTATACTTTCTTTTAATCTCTATTTACGTAATGTACACATATGTACATTATCATTTACCTTAAAATATACATATGTGTATAGGAAAAAAACATGTGTGTACATATATGTACATATTATACATATATGTACAATTTAGCTAAACCGAGAATTTTTTTTAAGGTTTTTTTTAGAAATCGAGGTGATAAATAAGGACTTTGGTTTTTTTCTTTTTTATTTTTGTGTTTTTTTTGTTTTATGATTTTTTTTTTATTTTTGGGTTTTTTTTGTTTTATGATTTTTTGTGATCCAAAATGGTTCTCATAGTTCTCAATTCCCAAAAAGTTCTCAAATGATTCTAATCATATATATATATATATATATATATATATATAGGGGAGGGATTTTTTGATAACCATGTTGAGTTGTAAGAACTTAAGAACTCCATTCTAGGCCACACATTTAATTAGGTGGATTGAGATTAAATCTGGCAAAAAAGTCAAAGTAGGAGAGAGAATAAAGATGTAAGTGGCTACACTAACTTTTACGTCCGTTACACATGTATAAAAAATTCTGAAACTTTTTTACGTGTATGTAACTTACATATATTACGCATATGTAAAAAAAATTCGAAAAAAAATCGTTATACTGAGTTCTTTCGACTTCTTAAAACTCAAAGGGGTTCTCATTTGAAATCTCCCTTATATATATATATATATACATATATATATAGGGTAAGGATCCTAAGAGAACCATTGTCAAATTCAGAACTTTGAGAACCATTTTGGACCACTAAAAAAAACCTTTAAAAAAATATTTAAAAAATTATAAAACAAAAAAAAACGAAAATTTTAAAAAAGTAAAAAACCAAAATTCTTATATTTCATTCCGGTTTCATAAAAAAAACCGAATTTTTTTTTCTTTTTAATTCGTATGATACCTATACACATATGTATACTTTCATTTAATTTCTAGTTAAGTAATGTACACATATATACATTATTATTTACCTCAAATTATACATATGTATATAGGAAAAAACATGTATGTACATATTATACATATATGTATAATAAAAAAACCAACTTTTTTTTCTTTTTAATTCGTATTATACCTATACATATATGTATACTTTCATTTAATCTCTAGTTACGTAATGTACACATATGTACATTATCATTTACCTTAAAGTATACATATGTGTATAGGAAAAAAACATGTGTGTACATATATGTACATATTATACATGTATGCATAATTTAGCTAAACCAAGAATTTTTTTTAAGGTTTTTTTTAGAAACCAGGGTGATAAATAAGAATTTTGGTTTTTTTACTTTTTTTATTTTTGTGTTTTTTTTATGATTTTTTTTATTTTTAGGTTTTTGTGGTTCAAAATGGTTTTCATAGTTTTCTATTCCTAAAAATTTTCTCACATGATCCTGATCCTATATATATATATATGCCTACTCCTAAGTGTCGCGATATGGTTGCTCCCAACCCCCTTTCAAGCAACCAGATTGCTTCATTCCTGAATGGTGGCTTCTTATGCAATTGACCCAAATTCGTGGATATGGGTCTTACAAAACCCGGATAATCCTTAAACGGGTTATAACATCTCATTTATTTATAAACCCCTTCATCACCAAACAATAATTTTTGCATGTCATGGGTCTCACTAAACCCGGATAATTCTTAAACGGGTTATAAAATCTCAATTATTTATGAAACCCCTTAATCATCAAACAATAATTTTCACGGGTCTTGGTCTCAGCAAACCCGGATGACCCTTAAACGGGTTATAAGATCTCATTTATTTGTGAAACCCTTTCAACATCAAACCTTAATGTAATTTCTCTAATCTACATATTTCCTGTCGCCGATCTATCCTCTACCGGTTTACTTATGATTACCATCCACCATCATCAACCTCCCCTCTCATGCGTCAACCACCATCGTAACCTACATTAACCGCACGCTTTTCATAAGACAAATATCCTATGTGTTACGATGTGGTTTCTCACCAATCCCTCTCGAGCCACCAGATTGCTTCATTTCTGAATGGTGGCTTCTTATGCGTTTTATCCGAATTCGTGGGTATGGATCTTACCAAACCCAGATAATCCTTAAACGGGTTATAACATCTCATTTATTTATAATACCCTTCATCATCAAATAATACTTTTCGCGGATCATGGGTCTCACCAAACCCGGATAATTCTTAAACGGGTTATAATATCTCAATTATTTGTGAAATCCCTTAATCATTAAACAATAATTTTCACGGGTCATGGGTCTCAGCAAACCTGGATGGCCCTTAACGGGTTATAAGATCTCATTTATTTGTGAAACCTTTTTAATATCAAACCTTAATATAGTTTCTCTCATATACATATTCCATGTCGTCGGTCCATCCTCTACCGGTTTACTTTATATGATTACCATCCACCATCATCAACCTCCCCTCTTATGTGTCAACCACCATTGTAACCAACATTCTACCACCCTTTTTCATAAGACAAATATTTGTGTTCATGTTTGTTCGCTTTTAAAAAAATCAGCATATTCGTGTTTGTTTATGTTTGTTCGTTAAAAATCTAATAAAACTACACATCTCAATTGAAAGAGCCCTAACATTAAATAAATATAATTTTAACGTAGCAAACTACTGTATGCATATTAAATTATAGAGTCAAGTGCCAAAATCGTCCCTGAGGTTTGTTTAGTTTTGCGACTTTCGTCCAAAATTTGGTTTTGTGCAAATGGACAATCGAGGTTTGTCAGTTGTTGCCAACATCATCCAAATTGCTAACTCCGTTAGAATTTCAACGTTAAGTGAAGGGCAAAACCATCTTCAGTCATTTTCTTTATTTTGTTTAAATTATTTTAATAGATGCCATCATAATCACTTACCGCTGGCAACCGGACACCACCCATCATTATTCATCTTCATCAATCTACAGTCTCCAACACCCATCGCAACCTTAGTCGACCCACCCTTCTTCTCCAATTACCATTGCCTCCACTCTTCGTCTTACCCTAGTTTCAAAACCCCCAAGTTTAAAATCCAAAAATCGATTCAAGCGACCCGAAATGACAACCAATCGGAGATCTTGTCAATCGTTTATCCGGGGATGCTGTAAATACAAATCAATCACGTAATCTTGGTAATCCTTTTTTCAGCGATGGTGTATGCGTGTGTGGCGGGGATGATGGTGGTGGTGCACTAACCGTAAAATCGGGGAGAAACACTAGTTTCCCAAATATGGAGATGGTGAAGGGGCGATGGTTGTATTAGACGGTGACCTCAAATCTGGTAGCAGCGGTAAGGTACAATGATGGTGGTGTCTGATATCTTTCGTGAATGTGGTACTCTTCAGTGATGGCTATTAATGGTTGCCAGAGAATGGTCGTAGTGGTGGTGGCATTCTTTGATGGTGGCCTGAGAACGGTCGGGGATGGTGGCAAGAGAGTGTGGGAACTGGGAAGGGTTTTGTTTGTTCTCTGACTAATTTATTTGTTATTAGCTTCATTGGTTTTTTAAAGACTTAAATATTTTCAAAACAATGATTTATTAAAAAAATAAGGATATTTTGGTCTTTTTAAAAACAGTTAATAGAAAGTTTGGATGGAGTTGGTACTTTGGACGATATTGGCAATAACTTAAAACCTCGATGGCTAGGGCAGTTTCAAAAAGAAAAAAATTTTGGATGAAAGTCACATTATTAATCAAAACTTAGGGACGATTTTGGCACTTTACTCTAAATTAAAACCCTTCATTTCAAATTAGCAAAAGCAATGTCTCCTTGCGTAATATGGATTCCAAACATTCATGATCTAGATGTGAATAAGTCAAATGACTTCTCCCTAGATCTATTAGTGAAAATAACAATCAAAACTTAAATAAAATAACCCGCAACTTGGGGGCTACAACCTAGTTAAAAATTTACTAATGTTTTTTAGTAATACTAGATCAACCAATTTTAATTCACGATGCTTGTCGGATATCACTGGTAGAGCCGAAAGATTAACCAAACAAAAGGGATATAAATAATGGTTTCTAGATATTCGTTGGTGATCTGTTAGAAATCATCGACGGGTCTCCATCGAATTCTTTTGAGTCTCCTCAGATTTTCAAGTTCATATATCCTCAATCTGTCTCTGGTGGATGTGTCTGTTGGTATCACCTGATGATTGTTAGAATCAAAAATTTTTGTAGTTTATTGGAATTAAAGCAAATCATACATATATAATCGATGTATGAGATTGCACATCGTTTTCATTATGAGGAGATGGATCCTTCGCGTGCGATGCTAACATTGTTATTTAGGCACTTGGATGTATGATCTCCGAATATTTCGGCCCATAAGTACCTTAAAAGGTGTTAATGTTATAGTGGGTGATCTTAGAATATTTTAGATCTACAAGTGCCCTAACATGGTTTCAACTTATGCACTCAGATGATGTTTATGAAAGCCAATGGTGCATATCAATGTCATGATTAAGATGATACGTGGACATTGTATGGCTTAATCAAAATGTTATGTGGGGATTATAATTGTAAAACATATGTTGAAATGACTCATTTTTTTAATAAACCACGTTAATATTGTTATGTATTAGCTTAACTTATGTTGAGAAATGAAACTATTTTGACTTTATATTTAACTTATTTAATTAAATGTGAAGTCAAATGAATAAAAATTGGAAAATAAAATTTTATTGAAAAGGGCCAAGATTTTTTGTTCGCTTTGCGACACCACTTTACAACTAGAATATCCCCTTGAGGGGTATATATTTCCTTTAGGGCCCGTTCGTTTCACGGACTTTTTTTAAAGGATTTGGAGGAATTGGAATTGGATTTGGATTTGGAATTGGAATTGGAATGGAATGTTTGAGAATCTCTTTCATGTGTTTGGTTGGTTAATATGTATTGGAATTGGAATCTTCTTCATTCTTGGGTTTTTTTTTTGAAGAACGAGGACAACGAAGGAAACGTTTTAGTTTTTTTACATTTTTCGTTTTTGATTTTATATTTTGAGTTATGATTTTTTTATTAATTTTTTTGAATTTTTTTTATTTTCCATAACAATCCTTTCAAATAGGTGGGATTTTGAAATCCTATGAAATATGGGATTTAATGGGATTTAGTTTCCATTCTCATTCTTTTATTTAATGAAACGAACATATCAATTCATGGGATTTAAAATTCCATTCCTTAGAATTACTTCAAAACCCTTGAAACGAACAGGACCTTAATATACTCTTGAGGACGGATATGTCTTTTCTATATACTTATTCGTGTGTTCAAGTGACGCACACACACTAATAATATCTAGAAAAATTCAAGAAATGTCCATTTTGACCTAATCATTTCTCATAATGTCCATAGAATTCAAAAATCCCCAAAAATTTTCACTAGTGAATAGGTGGTCCTCACAATCTTGAACAATAAATGGTTAGTCCTCACCATCTGTAAAAAAAAATAGCTTCGTCTTCACCATCTAGAACAATTAACGGGCGGTTCTCAAGCAATAAACAATTGTCTTTTACGTACAATTTGGTTTAAATCCAGTCAGACCTCACTATTTCTTCACCTTCTTTGCAAACTCCGAGGAAATGAGGGGCCTTACTAGAAAATCGTGCTCTTGTGAAGGGTGTCAAAATATTTAAATATAAGAATATTTTTTTTAATAAAGTGGATATGGGTAGTGAAGAATAAATATATGGTTTTATTGGTTTGTTTAGGGTTTGCCAGAAATGACCCCATCTCACCTAATTCTCTCGTACTCGTGTCGGCCGAGGTACATAGCCGCCACGAGTACCACTAACCACCACCATTGTTGCTCTTTGTCGCCTCTCTTATATGTGCCATCATAACTGTGCTAGGTTCTGACGCTTTTTTAAAAACGTCGTTTTTTTAAAATGGTTAGACCGAAAGAATAACTGATAGATGGCTTGATTTTATTAGTTTACAATATAGGTGCTAGAATTTTTGAAACAAGGGGATCAATGATTTTTTAATTTCATGAACATTCTTACTGGAAGGTGAAAATGACATTTTTGGAAATTTCCTATTTTGATCAATTCAATAAAAGATAACTTTATTGCTATCGAATTTAATGAACCAATCACTACTCCAACCAGAAAGAAATTGTACCAGAAAGATTAATCTACTTTTCAGATCTTCTCTAGAGATAAGGCTGAGGGGTGTGGGGGGCGCGAGAGGGGGCGCGAGTGGGGGCTTCAGCCAATAATATTGTGACGTGTGGCAGAGAGAGAAACTTGATAAGATGGGTGTTGGAGCCCCCGCTCGCGCCCCTGGCCCTGGTGTGGAGGGGCGCGAGCAGGGGGCGCGAGCGGATTTTTTTTTTTTATTTTTTATAAATGTATTCAAAAAACGTATTATTAAAAAAACTGGACTGTGCTTAAACGTATTATTAAAGAATACACACAATTACACACTGGACTGTGTGTAAACTTGTCTTGGCTTGTGCTTAATCTCTTAGGCTTTGTCTTTTTGTGTATGTATATATTATATATATGCAGGTACAATATGTACGTATTGATGTAGGAATATTAATGTAACAACTAATATATAAAAACATGTATCCTGTAAAGCAAAAGAAAAGCTGGTTTTGAAAGCTGTGTGTAGCAGGAGGAGAAGAAAAGAAGAACAATTATGAGCCCAACGGCTATATTTAACATTCCCAAGCTCTCTTCACGCTATTCCCAGCCGCGAGGCCTCTTACGCCTGCCTTGAAAGCCGTGCTCGCGCCCCTCTCGCGCCCCTCTCGCGCCTCGGTGGTGTGGTGCTCGCGCCCCGGGGCGCGAGCGGATGGGCTCACGCGCCCCCTCTCGCGCTCCACACCCCTCAGCCTAATATCATATTGGGTAAACCTCACGAGGCACTAGTAACTTCCCAGAAAAACTAAACTTGTGCTTACTGTTGAAAGTGAAACCCACACAATTCCGCGTGAATTTAATGCATCCTGCCAACTCCCCAACCGTAAAACTTCATATGGGCTAATAGTCATCTGCCACTTGATCTCTCCATCATAAAAACACAATAACACACACAAACCATGTGATTTTGTGTGTATATATACACCAACCAAGACATTAGATATCAATATCATCCCACACTTTTTCTATTGATTACCCCTCTAGCTTGCATTCACTTTTGCAGCATTTGTAGAAATGACACCTGAGCAAAAAAGATGGTTTGTTGTGCATGTAATTTCAATAGTCATAACACTAACAATGGTTTCTTTTGAGGTTAATGCTGATCCTCAAGTTCCATGTTACTTTATTTTTGGCGATTCGTTGGTCGACAACGGGAACAATAATGGTATCGTGTCATTGGCAAAAGCTAATTACTTGCCATACGGTATTGATTTCCCCGGTGGTCCGACGGGAAGGTTTAGCAATGGCAAAACGGTTGTTGATACTGTTGGTAAGTTTCATCACTTTACTTTGTTACTTATATAATCGTACATGTACATATTTAATATGATCATGTATAAATACACTTACAAAGCTACATATTTCTTCATCTGCAGCTGAGCTTCTGGGATTTGATGCTTATATTCCACCGTACGTAAATGCTAGGGGCAGTGCGATACTTACTGGCGTAAATTACGCCTCAGCAGCAGCAGGAATCAGAGATGAAACAGGACAACAATTGGTACATTTTGTCGATCTAAAGTTCTACAATTATGTTGCTGGAACATTTATACACTTTTCTTAACACAACTAAACGCTAATAATTCATTCATCGATTTATAGGGTGCTAGAATTAGCTTTGGTGGGCAGGTGAATAACTATAAAAATACAGCGTCACAAGTGGTGAATATACTGGGAGACCAAGACTCAGCAGCGAATTATCTTAGACAATGTATATACTCGGTTGGATTGGGAAGCAACGATTATCTCAACAACTATTTCATGCCTAATTACTACCGAACTAGCAGTCAGTATACACCGGAGCAGTATGCTTCGGTTCTTATTCAACAATATTCTGAGCTAATACAAGTAAGTAGTAGAATTATTATTGCAACTCGTGTAACTGGATTACAAGATAATAAGATAATGATAAAACTTCAATAACTATCCTAATATTCAAACGGAAGATACAATAGTAACAAATAAACACTGTTAAAAGACAAAGGATAAATCAAATAATAATAACTATAATAGATGGGTAAACTCTGTTAACATTTTGTTTTCAAGAATAACAAGAAAAATGAATTTTGGTACGTTCAGGAATTGTATAACTATGGTGCAAGGAAACTTGTGTTGAATGGCATTGGACAGATAGGGTGTAGTCCCAACGCGTTGGCTCAAAACAGCGCCGACGGATCTACATGTGATGAGAAAATAAACTCTGCAAACAAATTGTTCAACGACAAGCTAATATCTCTTGTCGATAGCTTCAACAGAGATCTGCCCGATGCAAAGTTCATCTACATCAATAATTACGACATTTTCCAAGACTTGATCAATAACGCTCAATCCTACGGTATATATTTAGATCAAATAGTTTGTGATTCGAAGGAACATTTTTCAAGAAATTAACATTGTTCTGATCAATGAAATGTGCAGGTTTCACAGTGACAAATGCCGGATGTTGCGGAGTGGGAAGGAATAACGGGCAAATCACGTGTCTTCCTGCTCAAACACCTTGCCCAAACAGAGATGAACATCTGTTTTGGGACGCTTTTCACCCTACTGAAGCTGCGAATGTAATCGTTGGCAGGAGATCTTACAATGCTCAGTCATCATCTGATACTTATCCGATGGATATCCGTCAGCTGGCTCAGCTTTAAACTTACTACGTTTAGCCATACCTACGGGTCAAAATACAGGAATTTTTTGAGAAGGCAAAATATTGGTTTGAGATCCCTTATACCAACTACTTTAGTATGTGTACCTTCGCTTTGCAATTGTGTTTGATAATTTGTGTTTACTATTATTGTTTTCAAAAATGTATTTATGTGTTATTATTAATGAAATGAAAACAAGAAGTTAAGTTTAAGCTTTAGTGTACAGATTCAACCCATGCATGCTAGCGCATACATTTGCATGGCTATGTTTCATATCCAGACCCGAGAAGGCGAAAAATATTTTGGAGCGAAGGCGAAAATATTTTGGGCCTCAAGTAAAATGATTATTTTGTTGGGTTTAACAATTTAAATTTTAAATGAGTTTACTTGGTTGTGATTTGGGTTTTTTCTTTTTTATATAAAAATAGGCTTAAACATGTCTCAAATGAGACTAGAATCACAACTTTTTGGTTAGAAGTCACACCCCTTTGCCACTAAGCCTTGTTATGTAATTTAGTATATGTTGGAATTATGGACCGGTTCGGGTAAGTCAATACGGCCAACCGGGTTATGACCCGTAAGAGTTACACCTTGGGTAACGAGCATAAAATCCGCTTAAATTAGTTAACCGGTATTGACGACATATAACGGGATTATTAATTATACTATATATAAATAAATAAATAAGATGGAGCGGGGTTTTAAACGAGTTGGGCTTTGGAGCTAGGTTAGGGTTTATTATTGATAATCAAGATTATCAATATAAATAATATATATTATAAACCTAAAATACCTACCAAACAAGAAAAAAGGAGCAGCCGTGAGAATTGACAAAAACCATTCTTTTGGTTTTGTCACGGTAACAAGCAAGAACAACTTGTTCTGCCACAAGCCCGTCTCTGGTACCGCCGCTGTCAAGCACGCCACCGGCCATCGCCGCAGGAGTCACCGCACCACCTGTTGCTGTCCCGAACCTCATTAGCCGCCGCCGCTGCTACAGTGCACCGGTGCCGCCCCGTTGTTCGTTTCGTCATCTAGCGTCGCTCGTTAACTCTCAGTGTCTCAACCGGTTATTTATTAACCGAGGTAAACTTAAATATATTGTTAGTTTATAATTATATATTTAATGTTTTTGACTCGTACTTGTATTGTCTGTAACCAGATCTTGTCGGGTTTAGTTTCGGTACTGATTAATTATATATTTCGCTGTGTATAACTATAATTAATAAGATTGATTATTATTAACAACGTTTATTGAATCGGTTTTAATAAACAAAATTTTAACTGATCACCACTGAAACCCAATAGTGGTATAAGAGCCTTGGTTACAACATACGAGTCGAATCCGGTATTTTCACCGGTTTTACATAATAAACTTCAAAGGAGTTGACGTTTATGATCTAGATAAAATATTAGGGCAATTTTAGTTTGGTCAAAATTTTATTTATTTTATTTGACCAAAATATTGCCCGACTTATTTTTCGTTGAATATGTAAATCTGGCCCGACATTGTTTGTTTGGTTGAATGATTTTTATTTTGGCTATATGGATGATTCAAAAGTTGTATTTAGTTTTCGGTTTTATTTTATGGTTTTTGCCCACCTTGATGGTTCAAAATTGTAATAGATAGGGTTTAGTTTTTCATTACTTGTATTAGTGTAATTTTGTAATGAAGAAGACCCGAAGGAAACCGAGGACGAGGACGAGCTCATGGAGTTCTTGAAGTCAGTGGGAGTTACCAAAGATGACGGGATGCACCAAGAGTCCATTCTTGTGGTTGTTTTGTGTTGTGACCCCTTGACCCGATTGATCTTGCTAATAGACTCTAGCAAGATCAATCACTAATCTTGGCCATTTAAGATTTACATATTCTGTTTGCTATTTTGGTTGCTTGCTTGATTATAATAGGATTATGATACCACCAACCTAATACCAAATATATTTAAATAAATTAACCAATCAAGTTTTGCAAAATTAAACTAAATTTAATTTTCGATAACTAATAACTTAATAGGTAAAACTATTAACTTAAAATTGGTTGGTATTATTGCGACAAACTTAGTTTTAATAGGTTATATAAAACTAAGTGTCCCGAGAGATGACGGAGTTCATCAAGTTGTCTCGATCAATAAAGTAAAACTGGACTTTTACTCTATTCGGTAATATTTAAAATTAATCCCAATTTAAATCAATAGTCTATACCATCCTACAATTAGTCTCACTTGAGTCATACTGCGAAACTTCAAGTGTTTGGAGCTACAACACCGCACTTGATTTCTAGCCTATCCCTTTAAGGTGAAAGGGTTTCGTTGACACATCCGGCTCTTTCACAAGTGACTATACTAGGGCGACTATTACTTTACTCTCTTGTTATGTGCGACAGCTGTCTGGAGACTAAGGTGGGCATAGATGAGGCTAAACGTATCTACTTAGGCAAATGTTGTCTTAATAGGCCTCATAAACGAGAGTTGGGCTTTATTCACAATTGACAATCGTTGTCTGTCTGCCTAACCACTTACTAATGTTGTGTGCTACAGCTGCCATTAGTAACTGGAAGCCAGATTCTCAAGTTCCTATTTACTAATGTTATTGGGTCATTAATAATAGGATTAAATCATCGAAAATACTAATAAAATTTACTTTTGCTTATTTAAACAGATGTCTATTGATAATAATTTCGCATTCACTCTCAAGGCTATTCTTGAGAAAGAAAAGTTAAATGGCACCAACTTTCTTGAGTGGCACCGCAACTTGGGACTTGTTCTTAAGATAGCAAAGAAGCACTATGTTCTCGATGGACCTGTGCCAACCAAGCCTGAAAACAATACTGCTGATGCCAAGAGGGTTCTTGACAAGCATATGGATGACTCGGCTGAAGTCGCCTGTATCATGCTAGCCACCATGTCATACGAGCTTGCAAAAGGCTTGGAATATTTTGGTGCCTATGAGATGCTTGAGCAACTCAAGGGCATGTTCCAGAAACAAGCCCGTCAAGAATGCTATGACACCATGAAGCAGCTTATCAGCTGCAGAATGGAACGTGGATCACCTGTTAGTGCGCATGTCATCAAGATGAAAGGGTACATCGAACAACTAAGGAAACTTGATTATCCCCTGTCAGATGAAATGGCAACGGGTTTCATCCTGAACTCTCTTCCCAACTCTTACGACCAGTTCGTAATGAATTTCAATATGAATGCTGGGTGAAGACAGTGCCGGAGCTTCATGGAATGCTCAAGACGGCTGAGATGAATATTCCCGCTAAAAACAATCAAGTTCTTATGGTTCGATCTGCTGGTTTCGTCAAGCCTAATCCCAAGAACCGATGTCATAACGGTAAAGGCAAGAAGAAGGTTACTGTTGCTGCCAGTTCTGCCACCAACACTAACAAAGGTGTTACAAAGGTACCACCGCCGCCTCCTGAGGAGCGCCAGTGCTACAAATGCAACAAAATGGGACATTGGAAACGTAACTGTCCCGACTACCTTGCTGAGTTGAAAAGGCAGAGGACCAATGGTGAAAGCTCCTCTAAAGGTATTTCTATTTACGTTATTGAACTTTTCACTGTCTCTAGCAACACATGGGTATTTGATACCGGATGTGGTTACCACATCGTTAATGTCTTGCAGGAGCCTGAAAACTGGAAGAAACTGAAACAAGGCAGCATGGAACTCATCGTTGGTGATAGGAAGAGAGTCCCAGTTCTTGCAACTGGCACATATCGTTTTGCTTGTCCGTCTGGCCTTATAGTTACTTTGGATAATTGTTTGTTTGCACCTGGTTTGACTAGAAACATTATTTCAGCTTCTTTACTATTTGAACAAGGATTTATGTATGTTTTTAATAGTATTGCTATTTCTGCATACTTGAATGATATCTTTTATTTTGAGGCTAAACCTCGAAATGATATTTATGAGGTTGATGTTCAAATAAACAATAATGTATATAATATTTCTAAACGTATCAGATCTGGCATCAATGATACATTTCTATGGCATTGCCGACTTGGCCACATAAGCAAGGCACGAGTCAAGAGACTCCAATCCGAAGGGATTCTTGAATCCATAGGACCCGACTCTTTTGATGATTGCGAATCTTGTTTAACTGGCAAACTCGCCAAAGGCTCCTTCACTCATAAGAATGAACGAGCAAAGGATCTGCTGGGAATCATACATACTGATGTATGCGGTCATTTCAAAACCATGTCTAGAAATCATGAAAGATACTTCGTTTCTTTTATTGACGATTACAATCGATACGCTTATGTGTATCTTATGAAACGCAAGCATGAAACTTTTGAAAAGTTCAAAGAGTTTCAAAACGAAGTGGAAAACCAACTCAGGAAAACTATTAAAATGCTTCGATCAAATCAAGTTTGAGAGTATCTCAGCTCAGAATTCATACATCATCTAAAAGAGCGTGGAATTGTTTCACAGCTCACTCCACCCGGCACACCCCAACACAATGGCGTGAGCGAGAGGAGAAATCAAACCTTGCTAAACATGGTCCGATCGATGATGTGTAGAACTAACGTGCCTCACTCCTTTTGGAGCTTTGCCCTTTTGACCGCTGCCCGCATTGTCAATCTGGCTCTAACTAAAAAGGTAAGCAAAACCCCATATAAGATATGGCATGGGCGAAAACCCAATTTGTCTTTCCTTAGAGTATGGGGATGTGATGCTTATATCAGTAGTGATTCTGACGATAAGCTCGATACTCGCGGTGTAAAAGTTGTTTTCGTCTGATACTATAACCAAAGCGGATATTATTCTTCCATCCTGATACAAATGTGATTTCTATAAAAAGGAAGGGCCACTTTCTTGAGAAGGAATTTCTCGATCAAGGAACTGGAGATAATATTGTCAATCTTGAAGAAATTTAAGAACTACAAACTACTGCTCAGGAAGTTGGAACGTCTGATCAACAAGTTGTTGTTGCTGATACATCGGACATGAACACAAGCGTTCGCTGAAGTAATAGGACTCGCGTACCAAACTCTAAATACCTATGGCATCTAGATGGTCCTGAGGTCCTCTTAGTAGCCGAGTCAAGCGACGAACCTACTAATTACAAATCTGCTATCTTAGATTCGGAATCTGAGCCGAGTTGCAATCTATGCGTGACAATCAAGTCTGGAACTTGGTTGAGCTACCTCCCGAGTGTCGGGCAGTAAGGAGCAAGTGGATTTTCAAAAACAAAACCGACATGCATGAAAATGTGCAGACTTATAAAGCACGGCTAGTCGCGAAAGGTTTTACTCAAACTCAGGGTATTGACTATGATGAAACCTTCTCGCCCGTTGCTATAACTAAGTCGATAAGGATATTACTTGCCATAGCCGCGTACTATGACTACGAGATATGGCAAATGGATGTCAAAACTGCTTTTTTTAATGGACATCTTTTTGAAGATGTCTATATGGTTCAGCCTGAAGGTTTTGTCGATCCTAAATATCCTAACAGGGTGTGCAAACTAAATAAGTCCATTTATGGACTTAAACAGGCATCTCGCAGCTGAGATCTTCATTTTGATGAGAAAATCAAAGAGTTTGGTTTTATCAAAAATGAAGATTAGCCTTGTGTTTACAGAAAGGCTAGTGGGAGCACTATATCGTTCCTCATCCTATATGTGGATGATATACTAATCATTGGAAACAACATCCCTATGCTTAAGGAAGTTAAGAACTGGTTGGGATCTTGTAGATCTTGGTGAAGCTGCTTATATTCTAGAAATTAAGATCTACCGAGATAGGTCTAAGCGGCTTCTAGGGCTGAGTCAAAGTACATACATAGACAGAGTAATAGCACGCTTCTCTATGGATAACTCCAAGAAAGGAGCTCCCCCCATGGCTAAAGGAACCGTGTTGAACAAATCGCAATCTACGGCAACGGACATTGAAACTAAGCACATGCAAGCGATTCCATATGCTTCAGCGATTGGTTCTATCATGTATGCTATGTTATGCGCTAGACTTGACGTATCGTATACGCTGAGCATGACTAGTCGTTTTTAGCAGAACCCTGGCATTGCCCACTGGACTGCTGTGAAGAACATTCTGAGGTACCTGAAAAGGACGAAAGATATGTTCTTAGTGTTTGGAGGAGTGGAAGAAGAGCTCACTGTAAGGTGTTACACTGATGCTAGCTTCCAGACTGACCGAGATGATTCTCGCTCACAATCTGCTTGGATGAAGAAATTCATAGTCCACCTCGATCTGGTTACAAGTTTTCTGAAACCGATCGACGTAATCTGTGATAACACAGGAGCCATTGCTCAAGCCAAAGAGCTTAGATCTCATCACAAGGCCAAGCACATTCTAAGTAAGTTCCACTATATATAGGATATATATACTGGAACGAGGAGACATCATAATAAGCAAAGTAGACACAGATCAAAACCTAGCTGACCCGTTCACTAAACAGATGACTCAGGACAACCATGATCATCACAGAGATGCTATCGGTCTTAGATTAGCTAGTAGTTTGTTTTGATTTAGTATTTGGATGTTTGAATACTTAAAATAGTTATACTTTAAGTTCTCTTTTGATTTAATGGTTAAATGCAAATGTTGAATGATATAACTGTGTTTGGTTTTAATACGTTTAATCCATGAATATTGTATTCTAAATTATCCGTAGTCGGTCAGACTCGTGGGAACGACTCTGAATTAAGATTATTCTGACTTTGGACTCAAGGAGTTGACTTCCAAACTCACAGACCTCATTATGAATGACGTTGGATGTAACTCGCATCAAATCATCTTCATGGATCTTAGTCATATGATGTTTTGATATTGGTGTACTCATTTAGTATCCTTAGACCTGAGGTACATATTAGAACTTTCGTTTACTAAAGGCTATTCTTTGGTCAGTGTCAACCGCTGTCGCGTAACTGCCAGCTATAGGCATTGGTTGGGAATGATCTGAAGTTCAGTGGGAGTTGTATGTAATCAAGATAGGATTCTGTACTCTTACATGATATGTAACAGTTAGACATCTTGGCGCCCTCGTTGATTCAAACTGGTAAAGTGTGAGGCCTCACCCAAACTAACCGTGTTTGATTGGACCACTTTGATTCTTGATCGAGAACTATAATGATTGAACGCCATATGAGATTGAACCTGATCCATGTCTCATTTTTCAATTAATGTCTTATACAGAAAGGATAGATGACAACGATTACCATAAATTTGTTATCTTGCAATAGTGTATTCCAAGATTATTTTGGTTAATGAATTTAAAATATTATAACCTGTTGGGGGCAGCTATGTGTAGCTAGAGCACCGCTGGCTGTCAGTATTGAGTAACTTAACCATAAACCGTCCAAGTGGGACACTGTTGGAATTATGGACCGGTTCGGGTAAGTCAATACGGCCAACCGGGTTATGACCCGTAAGAGTTACACCTTGGGTAATGAGCATAATATCCGCTTAAATTAGTTAACCGGTATTGACGACATATAACGGGATTATTATTTATACTATATATAAGTAGTAATTTTAAAGCTTATTTATTAGATAAATAAGATGGAGTCGGCTTTTAAACGAGTTGGGCTTTGGAGCTAGGTTAGGGTTTATTATTGATAATCAAGATTATCAATATAAATAATATATATTATAAACCTAAAATACCTACCAAACGAGAAAAAAGGAGCAGCCATGGGAATTGACAAAAACCATTCCTTTTGTTTTGTCACGGTAACAATCAAGAACAACTTGTTCTGCCACAAGCCCGTCTCCCGTACCGCCGCTATCAAGCATGCCACCGGCCATCACCGCAGGATTCACCGCACCACCAGCTGCTGTCCCGAACCTCGTTAGCCGCCGCCACTGTAGTGCATCTGTGCCGCCCCGTTGTTCGTTTCGTCACCTAGCGTCGCTCGTTAACTCTCGTTGTCTCAGCCGGTTATTTATTAACCGAGGTAAACTTAAATATATTGTTAGTTTATAATTATATATTTAATGTTTTTGACTCGTACTCGTATTGTCTGTAACCGGATCTTGTCGGGTTTAGTTTCGGTGCTGATTAATTATATATTCCGCTGCGTATAACTATAATTAGTAAGATTAATTATTATTAACAACGTTTTTTGAATTGGTTTTAATAAACTAAATTTTAACTGATCACTACTGAAACCCAACAGTTTAAACATTAAATATACATGATCTTGTTTTTCATAAAAATACATTTTATTTTTTTTTTAATTTCAGGACTAGTGGGATGTCGGGCCGGAGGCCATCGACCACCCAGCCCCCCCCCCCCCCCAAGTGCCGGACCTGACCATGTTTCATATCCGGGCCTTTAGTTGATAACGGCAACAATAATCGTTTAGTTACCTTTGCCAAAGCCATTTACTTTCTTCATGACTTTGATTTCAGCTTCGGGCCTACAGGAAGGTTTTTGCTTTGATCCAAGATAAGCCTAGCTTACACAAATCACAATCAAGTAGCCCGTTTAAATGGCCCAAAAAGTAGACGTAACCTAGATATAAGCCGGAGAGTGGAGGGAAAATGTTATGATGAATATGGACTTAGTGTGTGGTCTTCTTCTCCCATCCCCTACTCTATAACTCTGTAATTTCTCATCTACTTCTGAATTGTATTTCCTTCTTGTAATCAATTTCTCAATCAATACAATATATAGATTCAATATCAATTCGAATGGTTTGATTAGCTGTGAAATTATCCATTCACTTCAGTTTTGCAATGGCCGGGACTTTGCTTATATAATGGTTATTATAAATTTGATTTGCGCACCATAATTTTCATTTTGCATGTGTTAATTCTCTTTTGGATGCCTAAATTCTATACTCTTTTTTTATGTGTGTCTAATAACCTTATAATAATGACCCTCACAAATAAGCTTTAATATTAAAACGAAAATCCTAAAACCACAGATAACTGGCAAGTGTACCGATCGCAAGTAGTATAGACCTAAGAAGTCCGAGTATCGAACACGTGGACACGTAAGACGCTAACGATTACTGACCCTAAACAAGACCTACCTTAAAATAATATTATATTGATTTTTGATTTCTTTTAAATTAACTGAACTAACTGGACTAACTAAAAAAACTTACCAAAAATAAAAAACTTGACAAACTATTGGGTTAACTTAGGATGGAGAAAAACGTCTACCTAGGTCTGAATCAAATTGTAGGCCTAACAAGCTAATGGATTGAATGACTTCAGGACACCGGTCCCTAAAGATGACACGACTAAGGATCGCTCAGGCTCACTGGATCACCTCTCGGTCTCACTCAACAAGCCTAAACTACTCAAAATCGCCTAAAACGACCAAACCGGTAAACAATTGCTAATGTGTTCTAATGCTAGATCACCTCTCGGTCTCACAAACACTCGACCCTAATGGCAATGAATACTACACAACCAAGGATAGAGGAACAATTCAACTTAAACCAAAATAGCTCAACTAGTCGCTCAAAACACCTAAACCTGACAAGAAACGAACTCGCTCTCGCGCAATCCTTATTCTAGCATGCAAAGACAATGAGACAACCCTAACTTCTTATCACCTCTCGGTCTCAAAGAAGGTGTCTAACCGCTGTACTTAATCCAATAAATCATGCAACAAAACCCTACGGTGGTACCTACCGCAAACAAACCTTAAACACAAAGTCTAGAATCAAACAATGCACCGATCAATCAATACAAAACTACTGAACCGACACACGGGGTTTATGCAATGAATCACCAAAATTTCCAGCCACTAAACACAACCTATTTCATGTCTAAATCAAACTTTACAATAACAATTAAGGTCTATTAATCAAACAGTCCATAAAACCTATCAAACACTAACAATAATCATCATCCCTAGGTAGAACTAACAAGATTAGCCGATCATATTATTTGGACAGCAGCATATACTCAATAAAAACTCCATAAAACTCATCATCTTAAAAATCGTCCAACAATCAATTCTAATCATAAAAAAATCAATCTCTCAAGTAATTGCAAAACAATTCATCAATTAAGCAAGAAACTAAAAGTGTATCAACAATAGAAAATATGTAAGGATATGAGATGTTCCGGGGCTGCTCTCAGCTGTAAAAAATAGTGGTGAATGATCCCGAGGCTTGGTTCTTGTGTCTTCTTCCTTCCCTAGCCGCCACAAGTCCAAACCTTAAACACAAAAAAAGATTTCTTCCTTGGTTCCCTTGCTGTGTATTGAGATCGGCCAGTAGGCTTGGCTGCAAGGGTTTTTTAATTTTTTTTTTATGTTATAATATTGTAAGTAATGGGCCTCCATGATGCATATGGGTCGGGCTTTAAGCTTTGTCTTGAACTTGTATGCGTAAAAGGCTCGTAGAATGCTCGAAAAGCTCGGTTTCTTCTTCCTTGTAACCCATAACCTACAATATGAACAAACTTATGTAAAACCTAAATAAAACGAGTTAAAACACATAAAATATAATATATTACATAGATAAAAGGTGCGGAAAATACGTGTGTTTTACAACACATCAAATATCCCCACACTTAAGACTTTTTCGTCCCTGAAAAAGAATACTACACAGGATCATACCCGAGTTCAACCGACAACTCTTGGTTTTATTTATTTATTTATTATTATTATTATTATTATTATTATTATTATTATTATTATTATTTTAGTATTAGAGCAAGTGACCCGTTACCCAAATATTTCTTCCAACTTTCACCTAATAAGCCAGATCAGGTCGATTGCCGGTATTGCTGTCCACTTTAAACCCATGCCCCTAATACTTACCGAGGCAAATAAGGAGTGACAATTCTATTAATTTGTATGACTAAGTGGAACCCACACCTAAAAGCCCTGCTGCCACTTCACCAATTCCATTATGGTTTACCGGGCCGAGCCACCCCAACTTGACTTAAACCTTTTGCCACATGATTAAACATTTCGACTCATTTACAAACTATAAACTCTAGCTCTCTTTCAAGTGCACGCAATTACAAATGCATTCTTTCTTTTATTTTTTTTTCTTTTTCTGCCTTTTGGCCTTTTGCAATTTTTTTATAGGATACTCCTTAAATCGACCGACTCGAATGGTGATTGAGTACGAGCGGTTTCATCTTGGAACAACCTGAAATAGAAAAAAAAACAAAGAAAACAGATAGCATCACACAAATACATAAATACAAACTCTACAACTTGGGCAGTCTCCCGAGTGTGCATCCATCGCGTCTAAGTCTCGGAGAGCGCGTCAAGGTAGAATACCTCGACCGTCTGGTCAGTCACCGGCTCACCAATGTAGTGCTTCAGTCTATGACCGTTCACCTTAAACTTCCAGCCTTTATCCTCTATCTCGACAGTGCCGTACGGGAAGACCTTAGTGACCGTGAACGGTTCCGACCATCGGGATCTCAACTTTCCCGGGAATAACCTCAACCAAGAGTTATACAATAAAACCAAATCCCCACACTTGAACTGCTTGTTACCCTTTAACTTCCTATCGTGCAGTTCCTTCGTCCGCTCCTTATACCTGAACGACTGGGCGTAGGCGTGATCTCTCAGCTCCTCTAACTCGTGCAACTGGTGGAACCGAGTGGCCTATGCGGCAGACATATCAAGATTGACCCTCTGTAGGGCCCAAGAGGCACGGTGCTCCAACTCGACATGCAGGTGGCAGGCCTTCCCATAAATCATCCGAAACGGTGTGGAATCGGTCGGAGTTTTGTAGGCTGTACGGAAGGCCCACAGCGCATCATCTAACTTGTCAGACCAATCTCGACGATTCGAATCCACCGTTTTCTCAAGAATACGTTTGATCCCCCGATTACTCACTTCTACCTACCCACTAGTCTGTGGGTGGTAGGCGGTTGCAAGCCGATGGGTGACCCCATAGCGACGCAACGTCTTCTCCATCTGCGCATTGTAGAAGTGAGTCCCTCTATCACTGATCAACGCCTTTGGGACACCAAAACGAGCATAAAGGCTCTTGAGAAAACGGAGTACAACTCGGGCATCATTAGTGGGTATGGCCTTGGCCTCAACCTACTTCGAGACATAATCAACCGCCACGAGTATATACTTGTTCCCAGGCGAAGATGGAAATGGTCCCATGAAATCAATGCCCCGCACATCGAAAACCTCACAAACCTGAATAGCATTCTGGGGCATTTCATTTCGCGAAGAAATGTTGCCGACCCGCTGGCAACGATCACAACTCCTCACAAACGCGTGCGCATCCTTAAAAATCGAAGGCCAATAAAAACCACAATCAAACACCTTCTTCGCCGTCAAACTCGCACCGTGGTGACCTCCTGTCGGTCCAACATGGCAATGGCTCAGAATCTGCCATCCCTCCTTTACGTTAACACACCTCCTGATCAACTGGTCAGCGCCTATACAAAAAAGATACGGGTCATCCCACAGGTAAAACTTAACATCAGCAAAGAATTTCTTCTTTTGTTGGTAAGACATCTTCGGGTAGTACCCGTCCACAAGATAGTTCGCGAAGTCAGCGAACCATGGAAAACCCTCATCCTGAGCCGAAACAAACATAAGACTCTCTGTCGGAAAGTGGTCATTAATCATGACCCCAGGCTCTCCTAACTTAGCTCCCTCAAGACGCGAAAGATGATCGGCCGCCACATTCTCGGCCCCCTTTTATCACGGATTTCGATATCAAACTCTTGAAGCAAAAGGATCCAACGGATAAGACGTGGCTTAGTATCATGTTTGCTAAAGAGATAACGAATGGCAGAATGATCCGTGTACACAATCGTCTTGGACAGAACAAGATAGGACCTGAATTTATCAAATACAAACACCACAGCTAAAAGCTCTTTCTCGGTGGTGGCGTAACTCTCCTGTGCACCATTCAAGGTTCGGCTCGCATAGTAAATCGGATGGAAGTGTTTATCCTTCCGCTGTCCAAGAACCGCTCCGACTGCGAAGTCGTTCGCATCACACATCAACTCAATAGGAAGCGACCAGTCGGGAGCAATCATGATCGGGGTGTTAACGAGTTTGTCTTTTAAAAGATCAAACGCCTCGATACACTGCTCAGAAAACACAAATGGGGCATCCTTCTCCAAGAGTTTGGTCATGGGTCTCGCAATCTTAGAAAAATCTTTAATGAATCGGCGATAGAACCCAGCATGACCTAGAAAACTCCGGATGGATCTCACGGAAGTGGGCGGGGGAAGAGTAGAGATGGTATCGACCTTCGCTCGGTCGACCTTTATCTCCGCACTCGAAATACGATGCCCCAAAACGATGCCATCGCGTACCATGAAGTGACACTTCTCCCAGTTAAGAACTAGGTTGGTGTCAACGCATCGGGCCAACATCCTCTCAAGGTTGGAGAGACACTTATCGAAAGAGCTCCCAAACACAGATAAATCATCCATGAACACCTCCATGGAGTCCTCGATCATGTCATGAAATATAGCCACCATGCACCTTTGAAATGTGGCTGGAGCATTACACAGTCCGAACGGCATACGTCGATAGGCAAACGTACGGTATGGGCAGGTAAACGTGGTTTTCTCCTGGTCATCGGGAGCAATAGGAATCTGAAAGTACCCAGAGAAACCATCTAAGAAGCAGTAGTACTGCTGACCTTCCAAACGCTCCAACATCTGATAAATGAAAGGTAGAGGAAAGTGGTCTTTCCTCGTGGCATCATTCGTTCCTCTCATTGGTGACGACAGTCATGCCACCCTTTTTGGGAACCACTTGGACTAGACTAACCCACGAACTGTCAGAAATGGGGAAAATGATCCCCGCATCAAGGAGTTTGATGATCTCCTTCTTCACGACCTCCTGCATCTTCGGATTAAGCCGCCGCTGCGGCTGAACGACAGTCCTATAATTATCCTCCATGAGGATTTTATGCGTGAAAAATGAAGGGTTGATACCCTTGATGTCGATAATCTTCCATGCAATGGCCTCCTTGTGCTCTCGAAGCACCCTCAACAGTCTCTCTCTCGACCTCCGTCAAAGCAGATGCGACAATAACCGACAACTTCCTCTCCTAGTCCAAAAACGCGTACTCCAGATGGGCAAGTAAATCCTTAAGCTCTAAGGAAGGAGGGGGGCTCTCGATAGAAGGTCGGTCCATCGGATCGTCACGTACGATCCCAGCAGACACTTCAGACTCAGGGTGATGTGACTCGGCGTCATCTTCCGCTGACTGATCGGTCATGGCAACTATCTCAATCTCCGGAATGTCCCTATCGAGAATCTGAGTGTCGAAGGCAAATCCTCCACAGATCTCGCTGAAAAAATCCCCAACATGCTCCATGATGGTATCGATAAAGTATAGGGAGTCATCAGCAGACTTGGGGTGTTTCAGTGACTGTCGAACGTCAAAGGTGACGTTCTCATCCCCAACTCTCAAAATCAACTTACCCTCGTAGACGTCGATCAACGCCTGTGCAGTGGCAAGGAATGGTCGGCCTAAAATCAGTGGTACACTATCATCGTCGTTCATTTCCAGAATGATAAAGTCCACCGGGAAGATGAATTTGTCGACACGAACCAGCATGTTCTCGACCACCCCTCGAGGGTATTTCACAGAACGATCAGCAAGCTGGATACTAATCCTGGTAGGCCTCGGTTCGCTTGGACCCAGCTTGTGATACACGGAGTACGGCATGAGATTAATACTGGCACCGAGATTGGCCAGTGCATGAATAA
Organism: Bidens hawaiensis; assembly: GCF_021521415.1. NCBI lineage: Eukaryota > Viridiplantae > Streptophyta > Magnoliopsida > Asterales > Asteraceae > Bidens > Bidens hawaiensis. The sequence continues at coordinate 56,687 of NW_027496030.1, forward strand.
CCGTATCATCACTCAAGATGCAAGGAATCTTCTCCCACCACTGCTCGCTCCCTCATCTCCTCCAAGGTGGGCTTCTTCTCCCACCACTGCTCGCTCCCTCACCGGCATCCTGAAATAACCTCTGGCGTTGCTGAAACCCGGGCTGGTTACCGCTCCTCCAGTTGGAGTTCTGATTGCCTCTCCATCCCGAATTATAAGAATTGAAAGAATTTGGATTTCAGTTTGGATTTCCTATGAAGTCTACGGCCTCCTCCTGTGAACTGACTGGGCACTGAACGGTATCATGCCCCCCTCTGCAGATCTCACACAACTTGCTCTTCGTCTGCAAATCCTTCACCATCTTCGCCAATGCCTCGACCTGTGCCGTCAGTGCGGTGGTCGTGTCCACCTAATGCATGCCTCATGAGATGGAATCGACGGTCTTACCTCCTCTGGCGGGTGGTCTCTGGTATCCACTCATAGCTAGCCCATTGAATAAAGCGATACACTGGTCCTTAGTCGTCAACAGATTTCCTCTCGCCGCCGTGTCGAGCATACTCTGCGTCGCGTACGTCACTCCATTATAAAATTTCTCGACGACCGCCCAATCTTGCAAGCCGTGGTTTGGGCACAACGCTAATAGATTCTTGAATCGCTCCTAGGTCTCGTAAAAACTCTCGGTGTCCTCCATCTGAAAAGAATGTATCTGGTTACGCAAACGAGTGGCCTTAGCCGGAGGATCGTATTTTTCAAGAAATTGGGTCTGCATGGCAGCCCAAGTAGCTATAGAGCCCTGCGGGAGGGACTCGAGCCACAGACTCGCTTGATCAGCGAGTGAAAACGGAAAGACGCGGAGCTTAACGGCGTCTTCGGAAACGCCCACAAGATGGAAAATGTCGTAGATACGCACGATGCGGGTGAGATGAGAGTGCGGGTTCTTATGAAGCAACCCGTGAAACTTAGCAGAATGAGCAATGGTATTTAGAATGTTTGACGGGATCTGCCAGTTCGTAGCAACTCCAATGGCGGGTGGTGCGATGCTGGATCTCGCGCTAGCATTGGCCGGTCGGGCCCGGTCCGCAACTGTCCTCCTCGTTGGAATGTCGCCCATGATCCTATCCCTATCGTCGGGGTCAACGGATGAAGAAGTGGACGAGGGTGAAACGGGACGATGTCTCTCACGAAACTCTCTCTCTGGCTCGGGAAATGCTTCAGTGTCGGGTGGTCCACGAGATCGAGTCTGTCGTATAAAAACTGTAATTAGAAATAAGATTATCTAAACTATTCTAACAAATAAGTAAAATAAAACAAAAATAATTACAAGTAGCACAAAAGGTAAGTCCAAACTTGGATTGCTCTTAAAACGGCTAAAACCGTGTCCACGGCAACGGCGCCAAAAACATGATGTGTGTCTAATAACCCTATAATAATGACCCTCACAACTAAGCTTTAGTATTAAAATGAAAATCCTAAAACCACACACAACCGACAAGTGTACCGATCGCAAGTAGTATAGACCTAGGAAGTCCGAGTGTCGAACACGTGGACACGTAAGAAGCTAATGATTACTGACCCTAGACAAGACCTACCTTAGAATAATATTATATTGATTTTTGATTTCTTTTAACTTAACTGAACTAACTGAACTAACTAACAAAACTTACCAAAAATAGAAAACTTAACGACAAACTAACTGTGTTAACTTTGGATGGAAAAAAACGTCTACCTAGGTCTGAATCAAATTGTAGGCCTAACAAGCTAATGGATTGAATGACTTTAGGACACCGGTCCCTAAAGATGACACGACTAAGGATCGCTCGGGCTCACTGGATCACTTCTCGGTCTCACTCAAGAAGCCTACACTACTCAAAATCGCCTAAAACGACCAAACCGGGAAACAATTGCTAACATGTTCTAATGCTAGATCACCTCTCGGTCTCACCAACACTCGACCCTAATGACAATGAATACTACACAACAAAGGATAGAGGAACAATTCAACTTAAACCAAAATAGATCAACTAGTCGCTCAAAACACCTAAACCTGACAAGAAACGAACTCGCTCTCGCGCAATCCTTATTCTAGCATGCAAAGGCAATGAGACAACCCTAACTTCTTATCACCTCTCGGTCTCAAAGAAGGTGTCTAACCGCTGTACTTAATCTAATAAATCATGCAACAAAACCCTACGGTGGTACCTACCGCAAACAAACCCTAAACACAAAGTCTAGAATCAAACAATGCACCGATCAATCAATACAAAACTACTCAACCGACACACGGGGTTTATGCAATGAATCACCAAAATTTCCAGCCACTAAACACAACCTATTTCATGTCTAAATCAAACTTTACAATAACAATTAAGGTCTATTAATTAAACAGTCCATAAAACCTATCAAACACTAACAATAATCATCATCCCTAGGTAGAACTAACAAGATTAGCCGATCATATTATTTGGACAGCAGCATATACTCAATAAAAACTCCATAAAACTCATCATCTTAAAAATCGTCCAACAATCAATTCTAATCATAAACAATTCAATCTCTCAAGTAATTGCAAAACAATTCAACAATTAAGCAAGAAACTAAAAGTGTATCAACAATAGAAAAGATGTAAGGATATGAGATGTTCCGGGGCTGCTCTCGGCTGTAAAAAACAGTGGTGAATGATCCCGAGGCTTGGTTCTTGTGTCTTCTTCATTCCCTAGCCGCCACAAGTCCAAATCTTAAGCACAAAAAAAGATTTCTTCCTTGGTTCCCTTGCTGTGTATTGAGATCGGCCAGTAGGCTTGGCTGCTAGGGTTTTTTAACTTTTTTTATGTTATAATATTGTAAGTAATGGGCCTCCATGATGCATATGGGTCGGGCTTTGAGCTTTGTCTTGAACTTGTATGCGTAAAAGGCTCGTAGAATGCTCGAAAAGCTCGGTTTCTTCTTCCTTGTAACCCATAACCTACAATATGATCAAACTTATGTAAAACCTAAATAAAACGAGTTAAAACACATAAAATATAATATATTACATAGATAAAAGGTGCGGAAAATACGTGCGTTTTACAACACATCAATTTTCAACAATTTTGATGGTATGAAAAAGGAAAAGTCACCACAATAATCATTTTGATCATTCAGTTTGATAAAATAGTCTTAAATTTTTAAAAATTTCTAATCAGCAAGGGCTTGAGAGGACATCTTGACATAGCAAATTTCAATCTAGACGCAACAAATATGATCTCTTGCACTACACTTTTCACCATTTTCTAAAATTGGTGTAGCAGATCCATAAATGTCGCAGGAGATTATCCATGCTACTGCGCCAGAGGCACCAACAACTACCAAGTTTGAATCTCAAGTCAAACTGCGTCCTTTAAGAGATTCTGTTATAGTAGATTGAATCTACTATTCCGCGATGCATAGGTGTGCCATGTGGAAGTTTGTGGCCGGTAAAAACAATTTCTTTATTAAAATCAAAAAATTAAAATGATATTTAAAAAAAATCAATGCTATTTAGTCAAATTCATCGGTCAAAATGAACATTTGTTTTGTAGGTTTCGGAATGAATCTCACAACTTGTTTTAGATTAATCAATGTTGATAGTGAGCGGATATCACTAACAACACTCGGATCTCCGATCGTTTGTAAGAAAAACTTAAGAACAAAAGGAAGAAAGGATGAAGGTTGCAAAAGATGGCTAGTGGAGTATGGGTGAATAGTGACCATTATATTGGGTACCCATGCTCCCTTGGTTTTCAATTAATATGGGCCCAAGTGGGCTTTTTCATTGGGCTTTACAAAACAAATGGCCTTAGGCCCAAAACAAATGGCCTTAGGCCCATTACAGTGAGTTAAATGAGAGCTAGAATAATATTACAATAACGAGATATCTAATACATAAGCCTAACATAATATAATAAAAAAATAAAGCCCAACAATCTCCCTTTAGGCTTCTGTATAGATAGCGGCTAATAGAGGATGAAATCATGATATTTGGCATAATTCAATTCTCCTTCATTCCATTCAATCTTGTCAGAAATCATACTTCCTCTTTATTTCTCAAAAATCAAAGTTCAGTTACAAATCATCTTCAACACCAAACGTAAAGACGAAGAATATTAAAACTCCGATAAACCGACTACATTAATCATAAATCAATATCGCAATGATCTAAGAACAAACTCTCAACAATCTATAACAAACTAATCAAACCTTAACAATCGGTTAGATTTAAAACCTGAGAGGAGATGAGATGATAACATGAATGAATAGTATCTTAGAACTAATTAATTACACATTCTCGGCTTGCTTATATAATCAGCAACTTGGGCCAGACTCAAGACTTGAAGACAACAGCTACAAGTCCAGCTACAATCCCACACTTAATCAGCTACAAGCCCATCTTTCCCTTTAATAGCTCCAAGCCTAACTCATATTCAATATAATAAAAACACACATTAGAACTATTTTACCAAAGAATACAAAACGAAACTATTAAAAAAACTGAAACTACAAAATATTGAATTGAACTAACATATTATATTTTTAACACTCCCCCTCAATTCAATATTTAAAAGATGGCCTAATATTCAGTCTCAGCCGAAGACATTGAAACGACATGTTGTTTTTTGCTTTTCCAAGTAACCAAAGATTCACCCAATAGAACTCAATAACCAGTTACGAACCTTCTACTGGTCAAACACTATGCCCGGTCAGAGTCAGAATAGACAGTTAAATTAAGATTGTCAGATTTCTTTATCAGCACACCTGACCCAGGAGATTCTTCAAATATATTAGTTATCTTAATGCAAGCCCCAAATGAACATTTGTAGGGCTATGCATATATTGACTAAGATATTGTACTGAATATGAAATGTCTGGGCGCGTGTGAGACAAATAAATCAATTTTCCAACCAATTTCTGATACTTAGATATATTATGCAAAGGACTATACTCCTTTTTATTTAAAGCAGATATCACGTAATTTTGTTCAATTAGCACATTAGCTGGTTTACAACCAGTTAACCCAAATTCTTTCAACAATTCTAAACAATACTTTCTTTGAGACAGACAATATCCATCCTTAGTTTTTAAAACTTCAATTCCCAGAAAGTATTTTAACAAACCCAAATTTTTAATTAAGAATTTTGATCTTAATAAATTTTTAACATTTTCAATTTCAACTTGACTGTTACTGGTCAAGACTATATCATCTACATAAACAAGCAGAATTACTAAAACATTTTTTTTTAGATTTTATAAAAAATGAATAATCACTACTACTTTGAATAAATCCCATACTTAACAAAACTCCAACAAGTTTTGCATTCCACATCCTTGGCGCTTGTTTTAAGCCATACAAGGACGCCTTTATTTTGCAAACCTTTGTTTCATTTTAGAAAAGTATCCTTCAGGTAAAGACATATACACTTCTTCCAATAAATCTCCATAGAGAAAAGAATTTTTAATATCAAGTTGATATGAAGGCCAATCAGATTGTACAGCTAAACACATAAAATATCTTACGGTGATCATTTTAACCATAGGGTAGAAGGTTTCTTCAAAATAAACTCCTTTCCTTTGGTTAAAACCTTTTGCTACTAATCTAGCTTTGATCTTTCTATCTCTCCTGTAGATTTATATTTAATTTTATACACCCATTTACATCCTATGGGTTTTCTACCAGCAGGTAAGTCAACTAAATCCCAAATGTTATTCCTATTAATTGCACACATTTCTTCATTCATTGTTGTAACCCAATTACTATCAGCTATAGCATCTCTATAATGCTTTGGTTCAAAACTTTTATTCAAACTATACACTAAATAGAAATTTTCCATAGACAAATTAGAATAATTTAAAACTGTCTCTAATCCATATCTTACCTTACCCTCAACAATAAAATCATCTAACTTATGATGAGGAAGGCCATTAGGATTGATCAAAAGGTGATTGGTAGCCCTGGAATTCACCCATAATTACCTAACAATAGGTGGAGGTCGCCCCCCTGATTAGGGTTCGTAAAATAGAATATATAGGTCAAAACCCTATTTTTCCTATTTTTTAGGCCCGTCGCGATACGCGATGGCTGTACACCCTTACGGTCGTGTACCGATATGGAAGATAACCTCATTTTTAGATTCGTCTCATCAAGAAACCCAAAATTCATATATTATGGGTCCTGTAACTCATTTTCTAGCCCAGGATATGCTCACTTTACTTCTTGGTCGCTTTTTGTGAACCCATCTTGTTTAGTTTTAGCATTGGCTTTAGGTATTTCGTCCAAACTCTTCCCGAATCCTTTTAACACTTCCCGAGACTTCAATTTATGCTCCGGTCTTCCCGAGATATCATTCCATGCTCGTATAAGTCTCAAATTTAGCATCTTTAACGATTAATGATCTGAAATACAAAAGCACGTATGAAGTACCAAAGTTCTTACAATATACTAAATAAAACGACATAATTAACACACTAATATGTAACAAAATACTCAACCATCATCCATCAGTAACATCAACAATCTTTAACTCATTCACGGGCTTCATAGCGGTTGCATTTGTACGCTCTCTGGTAAAGTGTCCAAGCTCATTGCAGTTGTAACATCGAAGTTTCTCCTTGTCGACCTGATCTTGTTGTTTCTGCCCATCCTTTGAAATATGATTTTCCCATACTTCTTGGTGAAATTTATTGCCTTGTGAACAGCCATGGCCATTTGATACAAGATGTCCATATCTTCAAGATCGTGTTGATTGATTTTGGAAATATCACCTTGAGTGAAATTTGGTGGCATGAGACTCACCTTAAACAATTCTTCATGATAGGCAATGAAGGCATGGAGCAAAGTGATGTGGCAATCATCAACTGGAAGGCTCTGTGGGCTTGTATTGTTGACTAGAGTTTCCAAACCATGAGCATTCAAAGCTTGATTAACGGCTTGATTCGCCATGTTTTGGATAGCTTTTTTAGTGGATGAATCATTCAAGCTACCAGATGAAATGAGTGCTCGATTTCCCCCATATTGAATTCCCGATTGACTTCCCTTGATGCCATTATCATTGTGAACACTTGGATGAGCTTGTAATAAGAAATCAGTTCCTGCTTTGGTCCCAATTGACACTCCAACTTGATTAAGAGAACTCACATGGTTGCCCATACGAACCTTGTCATCCATTTCGAAAGATCGGATGATAGAAATCAAATCTGTGAGTGAAGTCTCATACATGTTCCTTGTTCTCTTTATGGTAGTGAAATTGTCATTCCATGTATAAGGAAGTGAGTTAAGCAATTTATTTTTGATTTCCCTGAATTCACCAATGATACCTGCACTTCTCATCTTGGTATTTAAAGCTTCGAAGCGGTCTATAATCGACTCAATGCTTTCACCTTGAATGTCGTTGAACACATTGAATTACCCATTCAACATCTCTTTTCTACTTCCCTCATATCAAGGTTACCTTCAAACTTCTCCAAACGTATCCCAATGATCCTTAGCCGTATTACACTCCTTCACACTTTGAGTAATTTTATTTCCAAACACATGGTTAAGTAACCAAGCGCCTTTTGACTAACGCCAAGTAATTTCAAATCCTTAGAAGTCGCAACACTAAGAGTCTTCTTAACATACCTTTTCACCGACAGAATTCTCAATCGTGGGACAACAAGGTCCCTTTTAAATAGATGATAAGATTCTCATGTCTTGGGTTTTAGCAAAGTTCTTAAAGCAGTACTTCCAGTTAAATTCTTCAAAGCAAATGAGCTTGGAAGGCTTATTGTTTAACCCGAACTCATTATCCATCATTAAATTCTTCAATGCTAATGAGTTTTCGAACTTCCACACTTGCGAATTGCTTGGCTTTGCGAATGCGAACTTAATACTAATGAGCTCGAACTCGCGAAACACGCTGATGAACACGAATTTCACATTTGGTTGATATTGAGCACGATCAAGGTTCAAAATACACCAAATCCATCGACAAACACAAAAACAAACTCAAATGTACCAAAAACATGATTAAATAGGAAAAGATAATCCGAAATCCCCAAAAGTTGAGCTAAAGCTCTGATACCAATTGTATGGTGTAAGGCCCCGACCCTGATAGCCTTAGATACGATGTTGGATTTACTCATAAACGTAGTTCGTTACAGCGAAAGTCTATACACATCGCAACGGAAATTTAAACTTATTATAACACAACTTTCTCCTCTATCTAATCTTTGATATGGATAGACTCGTATGCGTCTCGAGCTTGCCACGTCATCACAATACCTGCATGTGTACTAAAAGTCAGCTATACGCTGAGTGAGTTCTAACGTTTATTTACATTTCATAACATACTATTTGTAAATATGTAAGTTCACGGTCCCGAACGCCCTACTTTGGAGTTGGATTTACTCATAAACGCAATTCTAATTAAAACTTCATGCATTACATTACAAAACATCGAATCTTGTCTTAACAAAATTTAATTCGTCTTAAAACATAACATAAATAGCACGTGAATCCTCTTTTTTCGATGCCAATCTTCACTTTACTGCCACGTGCCTCCCCTCAAGCAACCTGCCGCATTCTATTCACCTGCGTGCATACTAAAAGTCAGCTATGCTAAGTGAGTTCTAGTTTAACAGTTACAGGATTATTCTTACACACTATTTTATATAATTATTCTTACACGTTCTTTCATTTACATTCAAATATTACCCGGTACTATTCATACATTATTCTTACATAGCATACAATTATTCTTACATTCTTGCATAGATATTAAAAGGGTCTGCCATCCAACTTCTTGCATAGATATTATAAGGGTCTCATCCAACTTCTTGCACCGATATCATAGAGTCGGCCACTTTATTCTTGCCCAAGTATTAGAAGGGCCTGTCACCCTGACTCTTACATTATATTCATATTTGACTCTTACAATCATATTTAGTTATCACACTAAACACATACAAATTCTTACCACATTCTTTCATTCTTGCCTTAGGTATCCACCTCCATCATATATGTATATAAGTGTATATATACTTCTAGTCTTACAAGTATGCACACAGCCCTGAAAATATTTGAAAGAGAAATGGGGCTAGAACTCACCTGAAGACGATTTCTCTCGGAGTTAATGGTAATACCCTTCCTTAGCTGCGCACTGCTAACTATGTAACAAGTTAGGAATATCAATTATCTATTATTACTACTTCATACATCTACGTTAATGAGCCCTTCAACTATGGGGTCCGGGGGCAGCGCCCCTGGTAGCGAGGTCTAGGGGCGGCAGCCCCAAGCAGGGTCCAAGGGGCAGATCCCTTGGCAACAATTGTCATTAATAGGCCCTTTATAAAAAATGCCTCGAAAAATGAATCGGGTCACGTTTTACAACAATTTGAAACAATTCGCATGAAAGAATTCGTATGAAAGAATTTGTATGAAAGAATTCGCATCGCATTTGTGGAAAGAATTCGCATCGCATGAAAATGATTCGTATCGCATGGCTATGCGATGCGATTCACGGAAAGAATTCACATCGCATGGCTATGCGATGCGATTCTGTGTCGTGCGATAAGAATCTTCTTTTCTTCGTTTTTACCATTTTAAAGCCATTTTCATTCGAGGTCCTTCCTTAAGACCCGATTTTGCCCTTTTTATGGGTTTTTGGCTGTACCAACTTTGTATACCCGCATTTTTACAAGGTCCGAACATCACCTTTCCATCTTATATTGGACCCGTTAGCTCACAGCTCATAAAGTCTATATTTTTCTTACATCTTACAGCCCGATCTACATTATATCAGATTGCATCTCACCTTTTGGTTGCGGGTTCGAGTTCGGATTTGAGCCACCCGTGGATCTGGACTTGTTTCTTGTGTTTGATGATGTTGAACATGTGCTTTGTCCTTCTTTTGGTTCAGATATGGATCCGGGTTTAAGAGAAATATGAGTGCGTTCTTGAGTGTGTGTGGGTGGGGGGGGGGGGGGGGAAGGAAAGAGAGAGAAATAGGAAAAATGAGGAGTTGGTGGACAAGGTTGAGGCTTAAATACCTTACCCTATGGGCCTTGGGCCTGTATCCATTTTCTCAAGCCCATTCATAAGTTCTAGGCCCATCACTCAATCTCTTTATACTTAACGAAATTAAAATAACGACACACACAATAAGTACTGAAATTCTCCTTTATTTATAATTCTCAAATTACGGATGTTACAAAATACATCACATCTTTTATACATAACATGTCCTCTATAATCTTTACTTACTTTCTCTATATATGTCTATCAATTGTTTCAAAACTATATTCCTATGCGCTTACTCGTAACTGAGCCTCCTACTTTTACTCATAACTGAGCCTCCTATCCTTTCTCATAACCGAGCCTCCTATCCTTGCTCATAACTGAGCCTTCTATCCTTTCTCATAACCGAGGCTCCTATCCTTGGCTCATAATCGAGCCTTCTATCCTTGCTCATGGCCGAGCTTTCCTTGCTCATGACCGAGCCATATAAAGTTAGAGGGACTTGCCATCCTAACTTATTATGCATGCATGAGGCCCGAAGGCTCTACGCACGAATGTATAAACATTCTTCTATACACAACATTCATACTCGTTTATATTCCTATAACATTCTACGCAAGCATTAGTAGGGTTTGTTCCCTAACTCTTTCTATTCTATCAGCTATCAATCAAACATTCAAATGTATATTAATAAATTAATATATAGACACATCCTTACATGATATATGTCATTATATATATCTATTGTTTCACATACGAGTATGTATACAGCCCCAAAAAAACGTTTAAAGGCAAAAGGGGGCTAGAACTCACCTGTAGACGATTCCTTTCCGAGTTAATCATAATGCCTCCTTTCAACTGTGCTCGACTAACTTTTAATAACGCATACTTATTAATCTCTATATTTGTTTGCTATTTATTTTCTTAATTTAAAGGGTTACTTTTAGGTTAACCGAACCGAACATATAGCCTCCTTAAACCGATCGTATTGGTTTAATATACTTAACCTTACTTTATTAACGAACCAACTTCATTAATATGCATTCTTAAGGATGTTTATTATATATATATATAATACTTATTTTATTATTATTATATATATCCATCATTGTATTATTTTATTATTAGTTCACGTTCTCAACTTATTTTAAGTGCTCATATCCATATATATATTTTTATAAGTTAACCACCTACGTAACGAACCCATACATTCATGCATCCTTACGAGCTTCATAGGTTAGCGGGTTTCTAAGTGGATTACCTCTCGGGTTAAGTTTATGTTTTTATATCCTTATAATTCATCCACTTATATGACGAACTCTTATGTTTAAGTATTTCTGAACGGGTCCCTTAAGTCATCGGTCTAGTATAAGGCAGGTTACGGGTTCTAAACGAGTCGGGTCTCGGGTTCGGGTCTCGTCTAAGTCCTCTTCTCCTTCTTAATACTTTCATTGTTGTTAAGGTTTTATTATTATTATTATTATTATTATTATTATTATTATTATTATTATTATTATTAGATTATCTTTTATTTAATAATATTATTAACTTATTATGTATTTACCATAATGCCCTTCACCCTAATAAATTATCACACACCCAAGCCGCCCCCCCCCCCCCCGACCACCCATCAATTTCACTTTCCTTTCTTTCCTTTTACCAACGCAACCACCGCCGGTACTCCACCCTAATTCCGGCAACCCAGGTGCCAGCCACCAGAAAGTTGAACCTCGTACAGGTTCTAATCACATGGAACTGAGTCGCATGGGGGGGGGGGGGGTTCCATTCGATTCGCATGAGACGAATTGCATAAAAGGGGTCACATAAAACGAATTGCACGAAATCCATTCGCACTGAAATGAGTCGCTCAAGGAACGAATCACGCGATTTGTTTTCAATCTGTCGCACGGGAGTAAGTCGCACGGGATTGAATCGCATTGGGTTTTTAAGCGAATCGCATACCGGGTTCGTCGGTTAACCTCGTGCGATTCCAGGTTATTCGGGTCGTTATGGGTCGGAGGTTCGAGCCCTCTGTTTATGTGGGTTATCATCACTAACTTCATTTGTTACGCGTCGGAACCGGGTCTCTTGACTCACTTTAATCGGGCTCAATATGTATACACATGTCGGACCTTAGACCCAAATCCAACACAATTTCATAGTTAAATTTTTCCCAACCTTTAATTGACCTCGTCAGACACCGCATTCCATATCTATTTGGACTACTTGGTTTGAACCAGTGACTGATTGGGCCCTGTTCATGTGAACCAAACTCACTGAACATATGTACACATATATTATTTTCAATTGTTTTAATCCAAATCTGACTCTCCTCCTCAGTTTGGTTAAGGTTCGTTTGTGTCGGGTTGGTTCGATCCGTTTTGTTACCACTCTCAAACCCGTTTGTTTGTTTATTATTAATTTTAACGTAAAGAGAACGAAATGAAAATGAACATAATGTTTACCTTTGGTGTGATTGAACTAGATCTTGGATAAGAATGAAAAGATGGAATGTGTGCACACGGAGTGTGTGTGTGTATCATGTTTGGGAAATGATGAGGATAAGGATGAGATTAGGGTTTTAGGGGTTTAAATAGGCAAGCCCAAATGCTTTTAGGCCCAAATCACTCTCAAGTCCATTAATCCCTTTTAACCTTATCCATTCTCTCCATATTATTTAATTAATTTAAACGACGCCTCTCAACAAGACAACTAAAATAAACCCGAATTATTTTATTTAATTATTTATTGAAACTAGGGCGTTACAAGTCTCCCTCCCCCCCCCCCCCCCCTAAAAAGGTGTCGTCCCCGAAACCTGCTTAATCCTTGTAAAAACGAACGCTCCTTGTATTCACTCTCTTTCTTGAACCACACTTACTTTCTAGCTTACTGGTTTATCCTTCTTTCTCCCGAATTTGCAGTCATCGAGTGGTGTTCATGAGTGTTAGCCGTTCAAGGTAGCTTGTCCATGAAGTCCTCGATGATATGCTTCTGGTCCTGACTTAACAAGTTTCGTCTCGTTCCTTTAAGAGACATTGTATTACACTATTCTAACACTGCGGTTTACTTGAAACTATCATGTCATGCATCACATGACTGTCGTTCGCAAAGATTCATTCATATCATAATTCAATCCATAAACATCACATTCAAATGTGAGTCTAAATTCTAAATTTAAACATTAAGCATGAAATCCTTAAAGTCATACATAATATAAACTTAAACAAAATAACTCATTCTTCTTGAATGCTCCTTCTTTTAGATTCCTTCATTGACAGGTAACTCTAAGTCTGCACCTTCTTTCTCACTTCTCCCCTTCTTGCTTTGGGCTTCTTGCATTCATAAGCCTTGTGACCAACAGCTCCGCAATTGAAACATTTATGGTCGTTCTTGCATTCCCAGGAGAAGTGCCCCATCTTCTCGCATCTGTAAAATGCTTTCGACCCCAACCGACACTCACCACCATGAGCCTTTCCACACTTGTGACAAACATCAGTAGCAAAAACCCACTTGCACTCACCACCATGCATCTTACCACAAGTCTTGCACAATTTCCTCTCCCCTGTCTTCTGCTTCTTATCCTTGGGATTCCATATTTGTGTACCGGGTCACTTAGCAGGAGCAATCCACTCCTTCTCTTTCTTCTCCATAGTTCTTGCACGACCCTCAGTAGACTTTTCCCGTTGAAGATTCTTTACTACAGCAGCTACTGCTCGAGTAATAGCAGCTTGAATAGCAGGGTCGATCTGATACTCTTCTTCACGTACAGTCATGCTTTTCTCTTCACTAGACTCAATGATCGGTTCTTCAGAGGGTACTCGGTTAATAAGTGGCCTACCATGGCGTCCCGTGCGCCCTCCTCTCTCAGCAGTTGTTTTTGCGCCAGCCATTTGAATTCTAAAGGAAAACACAAACATCGTCACGCGAGGAACCGTTTAGTACAAGGATAGTGAGGCTGCTAGTAATAACAGCGGCCAGCTAGGATTAGCTACTCACGTCACTTTCCGTGTCCTATACACTTCCTTTCGTGAGTCTACTTGTGCTCGGTTCTACTTAAAGCAGTTAGAGAATCAAACATTTCAAATATAAGCAAGCAAGCCTACCTCTAACAATTCATATAACTTTCTTACTTATCCCTACTTGAGTGGCATACGGCTATCCATATTTTCTTTCTCCTTTAGTCCCATTCTCTGCTTGAGTCTAAACATGTAAGGATGCTTAAATCTCTCAATCTTTCGCTCTGATACCAACTTGTAAGGCCCCGACCCCCGGTAGCCTTACATTCGATGTTGGATTTACTCATAAACGTAGTTTGTTACAGCGTAAGTCTATACACATTGCGGCGGAAAATTAAACTTGTTATAACACAACTTTCTCCTCTATCTAATCTTCAATATAGATAGCCTCGTACGCGTCTCAATCTTGCCACGTCATCACAATACCTGCATGCATACTAAAAGTCAGCTATACGCCGAGTGAGTTCTAACGTTTCTTTACATTTCATAACATACTATTTGTAAATACATCATATCTTTTATACATAACATGTCCTCTACAATCTTTACTTACTTTCTCTATGTTTTTCTATCAATCGTTTCATAACTAAATTCCTATGCGCTTACTCGTAACTGAGCCTCCTACTCTTACTCGTAACCGAGCCTCCTATCCTTGTTCATAACTGAGCCTCCTATCCTTGTTCATAATTGAGCCTCCTATCCTTGCTCATAACCAAGCCTCCTATCCTTGCTCATAACCGAGCCTCCAGCCTCCTATCCTTGCTCATAACCGAGCCTCCTATCCTTGTTCATAAACGAGCCTCCTATCCTTGCTCATAACCAAGCCTGCCTTGCTCATAACAGAGCCTTCTATCCTTGCTCATGAATGAGCCATATAAAGTTAGAGAGATTTTCCATTCTAACTTTTTGTTCATGCATGAGGCCCAAAGGCTCTACGCTATGAACGTATACACATTCTTCTATACACAACATTCATACTCGTTTATATTCCTATAACATTTATGCAAGCATTGGTAGGGTTTGTTCCCTAACTCTTTCTATTCTATCAGCTATCAATCAAACATTCAAATATATATTAATAAATTAATATATAGACACGTCCTTACAAGATACATGTCATTAACTAAAGTTACATGTATCTATTCTTTCACATACGAGTATGCATACAGCCCCAAAAATACGTTTAAAGGAAAAAGGGGGCTAGAACTCACCTGTAGACGATTGCTTTCCAAGTTAATCGTAATGCCTCCTTTCAATTGTGCTCACCTAACTGTTAATAACGTATACATATTAATCTCTACATTTGTTAGCTATTTATTTTCTTAAGTTAACAGGGTTACTTTCAGGTTAACCGAACCGAACATATAGGCTCCTTAAACCGATCGTATTGGTTTAATATACTTAACCTTACTTTATTAATAAATCAACTTCATTAATTTGCATTCTTAAGGATGTTTATTATATCCATCATTATATTATTAGTTCACATTCTCAATTTATTTTAAGTGCTCATATATATATATATATATATATATATATTTATAAGTTAACCACTTACGTAACGAACCCATACATTCACGCATCCTTATGAGCTTCATAGGTTAGCGGGTTTCTAAGAGGATTACCTCTCGGGTTATATTTATGTTTTCATATCCTTACAATTCATCCACGTATATATCGAACTCTTATCTCTATTATCTATATCTAGAGATTGGCAACTTTTCACGTTCTATTTTGTCTCTCCATCAGACGCCCGGTATATTTATTATACCTCCACCTCGCCGGCGACCTTGGCTCTTCAATCCTTTACTTATCCGGTGACCATTCATTGTCGGTTTTCAATTTTAATCAATATATGCAATGAGTTATAGTGCAACACTTTAAAGAGTTGAAACTGACATATTAAGAGCCTATATTGCTGAATCGTCGCCGATTACAATTGATTGATTCGTCCCTCTCTTTCATCACTGAAAAGGGTTATTTAAAGGAGAGATTACCCTATCATTGAAGAAGCTAACACAACACACAACATCATTTCCAATTATAAACCCCCATCAGGTACGATTTATTTGGTTTTTGGTTTTTAACTCATAATATAGTATTTGGATGTTGATTGATTTGAATTTATCTGCACGACTTTGTGTAATGGTTTGATTGGGGTGTATTACAAGTGTCGTTTCTTTGTTCAGCAATATTTGAGTGTTTATAGATCAGGCTGTGTAGCTGCGTAGACTAATATTTGAGCTTGATTTGCTCACGCATATAACATGTTTGTTAAAATGTTTAAGTGAGATAGTATTGAAATAATATGATCTTTTAATTGTTTTGACATTATCATATATATGTAAAAGTTACTGCTTTTGTAAGTATGTAATTTAGATGGTAGAGGCCTGCTACTTCATGGAGCTATGAAGATTTGATCCTCACTACGACCAAATGTGATTCTCTTTTTTTTTTTTAAGGATTACATAACATGTTTTTAGTACATTCTTTGTAGGAAATATTTTTGATCTCATACTTTTTGTATCAAGAGATCAGATCATTGTCAAAAGAGGAGCTGGCCTTCTCCTAATTAGATATGGCAAAAAGGTCATTCTTTGATCTTTGTGGCGTTTAACATTCTTTATTATGAAAGCGCTATAAAGATTGGCTAGGATTCTAAATGTTAACTCTAATTTAATTCTATTTAAAATTATATGATTTGAAAATATCTATCTTGATTATTAAATTCTTTGCGAGTAGGTTAACGAGAAATCTTGATTTATTTAAACTTAATTCCAGACTGTTGGGTTCTACAATGAGGATACTTGGGATTCAGATTATTATTTTTTATTAGAAAGGTCCAAGTTGACAACTCTATGTTAGGTTGATTTTTGATAATTATATTTGAAAAAGTGGCGTTTTTTTTCTCTTGAAAACTAAAATGTAGTTCCTTTTGTTGTCAACCAAAGGGTTTATATTAACATTAGCACCTGAAAATAAGATTTTATGTTGCCGAAACATAAACGGTCTTAGTGAAACATGAGTTTAAATGTAATGGGGTGTTTTTATACTCCCTTTTGATTTCTGCATGCTGTTATAAGTCATTGGAAATGCAAAGGGGAGATATAACCACCTAAAGAATGTGTTTAATTGAGTAACCCATTTCAAACACATGTAAATTGTTTTTTGTTATGTACAGGCAGCATGAAAGTAAAATGGTGCGACTGTTGATTAGGAAAGTGATGTTGACAACAAATTGATGAAATCAGATATTTGCTTTCAGATATGTAAACAAGAATTTTAGCCCTCAAAGATAATTTGTTAACTAAGGAAGTGTAGTATGATAATAGGTTCTTCACTATGCAGGTCAGTCATTATATAGGAACCATTGATGATTCATAAGATTTTTGAACTTTGGTTTGACTTTTGATGTTGGAAATTTTTTTAATCGATCATCAACATCATACAATTTGACTTGATTTATTTTCGCATATTTCTTCACTTTTAGTTTTTTTTTCTTGTGTCAGATTAATATATGTGCATGTGTAGAAGGTACATTGTGATTTTCACTAGAATGACATGATCCATGGACATTAGTTAGTGTATCTGACTTCTGGTGGTGGTGGAACATTACATGCATGGTAGTTTTTATCTCCATAGCAGCATCGTCACGTAGTGTATATATTTGTGTAAGCAACTTTCTTGGGTACAAACTCAATTATCAATAAGAGCATCATGTATCTTAAAAAAATGACTAAAATGCCCCTGATTAGTAGTATGGTATTTTTTTTATTATTGAATTCGCATACTAAATATGATCATATACCACATTATGGCTTAATATAGAACTCTAAAACGATGCAAAAATAGAAGTACCAGCAATTTGGCTTAATATTTATGTCTAAAACGCAAGTCGTATGGATTGGTGGTATGGGTGTGCATGAGTTGGTTTGAGCCCAGACCGAACTATAAACTGAGTTTTGATTTTTGAGTTTTAAAAACCTTTATCATTTTAGTTTTTTTCCGGTTTATTATTTTTTTTTTTTGGATTTTACTTCTGGGTATGAAATGCAGGGCCTAAACTGTTGGCCCAATATAAAGAATTCAGTCTTAAATCTTTTTGTTAACTAATAATTAACTAATTATACATATAGTCTAATAAAATATTTGGGTTACTATTAAATTTTTATAAATTCATTAACAATCAAAATAATTAAGAAAAATCCAAAAATTTTAATTTCGGTTCAGTTTTATACAATTATGAAATTATCATTTATTTTTTACCACCCCGTGTGATACATAGGTATCTAATATAGATGTAAAAACATCTTATTTTTTTGCATTGTTTCTTGATTTAGAGAGCTTTGTTTATGGTTCTTTGAGTAATATCAGCCAGGTTTGTTTGTACGCAGATCCAGTTTACTATGAAGTTATTAAGCACACAATGAATTTTACTATTGGTTAGGACCAAACTTGATGGGGGTACTTGCCTCAAAATCTAATAAAGGTCATCGTAACAAGTCAAAGAAAGTTATGTTATTGACCTTCTCTCACTTTCTTGATGCTTGTTTTATATTTTTTAGTTGTAATAAGATTGCTAAAATTGTGACCTTTTTATTTTGTAGGAAAAGAAGAAATGCGGACAGTATGGACAGTATTTCCAAACAGTTATTTGCTGAGTTATCCAATCATTTCTATTTGGCGTATTGTATTGCATAGAGTGGTTTGAATTAGATATCTTTGATTATCAATTTATCATGATAAGCAACAATTCATAAGTACCACATTTCATGTATAATAAAAATATATACCGGTAATTAGGAACTCTTCTCAGTCCAGTTTTAAGTTGCAGAAGGGTGCTGAGCTGATATGTTTTGGCTTCCCAAACAACAATTTATAGGTGTGTTTGTATCCATAAACGGGACTACTGTTGCAGTTGGCAGGCTAATACTAATACACAGGTTTCTATAATCCCACATGTATACATTGTTGAACTTTTTTTATATTTATCATTTGTTTCATCTCGTGTAGTACACGGGTTCTAAAGCTATCTTTTCGTAAAGCCTATCTTGTTTAACATGTAAACCTAACGCTCGGTCTCTTAAAAACAATTTCCTTTTCCTTTCCTTTTATAATTTACTTGATTATTCGTAAGTTTGATGTTTTTTTTTTCCTTTTAGGTTTTCAATTCCAGTTTCTTATTATACACATTTTTCTTTTCATAAACTTAGTTTAATCATCGATTTATTCTCAGAGGGAGGCGGTGATTTACCTAAACGAGATGGCATTGGAGAAAGGCGAAGAAAACACGAAATGCGAGTTTTGACAAATGCATAATTAGTGAGATTAGACGTGCACAAAAAAACCGGTTCCGGAACCTAACTGGTGGAACCGAACCGGAACCGGTTCCAGTTCCAACCCGGTTGGTACAATACCAGGTTTGGGTAATTTTCTACCCGAAAATCGTACCCGGTTCTCATATTTGTATGTTAGTATCAGTTCCAACCCGGTTCCTACCCGGTTCATAATTGTAACCGGTTCGGTTCGTACCCGGAAAAACCGGTTCCGGCGGGTTTTTTTTGAAGAGTCAAACAAAAGTCAAAGTAGCCGTTGGAACCGGTTCCAACGGTAATATAGCCGTTGGAACCGGTTTTTTTAGCCACCAATTAGCCGTTGGAACCGGTTCCAACGGTAATATAGCCGTTGGAACCGGTTTTCGAGAGACAATAGATCCGTAGGAACCGGTTCCAACGTTAATATAGCCGTTGGAACCGGTTTTTGATGCCCAAACCTATATATAACTTGTTTTCCACCACTAATTTCACCACCAAACTCAAAAACAAACTAAAATACTACTCCTTTAGCAAACCCCTTCCGTTAGCCGACCATCCAACTAAATATTATTATGGCACCCATCAAAAAAACTAACAAGAAGGCTAAGAAGAGTGTTTTTGTTGCCCCCGTTCCTGTTACGGAGGACCCAATGGTTGTTACGGTAGTCAACCATAACCGCAACCAAGACATATGGAAGAATTGAGATTTGATTGTGGATGACGAAGGTTATCAAAAGGCTCGTTGCAAACTATGTGGTTCAATATTAAAGCACGATTCCAACTCTACTTTGAGAAAGCACATCGAGAAGCCATATTGCAAGGCGTTGAAAGGGATTGGCGCGACCGATCAAATTGACTTGGGTAAAGATGGTACACTATTTCGTTACAACACGACTCAAGTTCAAGATAGAATGGCAAAGTTCGTTATTCAACGAAGTTTGCCGTTTAACCACTTTGATGACCCGGAGTTGACGTCGTTGATTCGCGAAACTCTACAACCGATACACACATGTAAGTCGTACTACCTTAAGACGTCATTGTATCAGGTTGTGGGAGTGTGCTAAAAAAGAGTTAATCGAGTCTTTTCATTCTTTAGAAGCCATGGTTAGTTTAACTACCGATGTTTGGTCGGCACCACACAGGTTGCCCGAATCATACATATGTGTCACCGCTCATTGGGTTGATCCGGTGACATGGCAATTGATGAAACGCACCATCGCTTTTGAAAACTTCCCGTTCCCACATACCGCCGAAAAATTGTTTGAATTACTTGATGAAGTTATAACGACTTACAACTTGAGAAATAAAATATTTTCGATTTCGTTTGACAACGCTTCAAACAATACTAAGGCGGCTGAAAAATTTATCATTAAATATTCACCACCTTGTTTCGGGGATTTTTTTCATGTCCGATGTGTTGCACATATCATCAACTTGGTTGTTCAAATAGGTCTTGACAATGAAAACATTTGTGATGATTTAAAATACTTTAGACTTATGTTACAAGATGTCTTCAAAAGTGGTAAAAGAAGACATCTTGAATATAAGAACTATTGCAAGTCGGTTGAAAGAAAGTATTTGGGGCCGAATTGGGACGTTCCAACCTGTTGGAACTCAACTTGTCATATGTTAAAGTGTGCTTTTGCCCAACGCCAAACTTTACAAGCTTTTCATAACAATCTTGTTGAAAAACGCGAGGCCGATATGTTTCCGGAAAGTGTTTGGGTCCAAGTCGGTTATTTGTTGGAGTATCTTGACGTGTTCAAAAAGTCAACAACAAAATTATCGGGAGTCTATTACCCTACTAGTTGTTGGGTTTTGCAAGAATTGTACTATATTTCTTGTGTTTTTAAAAGCTTTGCGGAGAAGAACAAACTCTTCGAAAATATTGTTGCGGTGATGAAAGAAAAGTTCAGAAAATATTTTGAAAACATACCGCCTGTAACACCCCGACCGATGGCGGATTATACATCGGGGCGCCACGTATTGTTTCATTACTCGCGACACTATTTGGGTGTCAATATTTAATAAATACATTTCATTGCGCACGCGCAGAACATGACATAAAGTAACATAAATCATATCATAACTTAAAATATTCAAATAACATAATATATCTTGTTACATTTTAATCTAGGTCCAAACAAAAAGAAAACATCCTACGCGTCCAAGAGATTCCCAAAAGCAGCTACAGCGAACCTGAACATGTGTTAAAATAAAACGTCAACACTTGCGTGTCGGTGAGAAATCAAGTTTAATACATATAAATAGATAACAATATCTGCGCGCATCATGTGTATAACTGGTGTTCAACAAGGGTGTAATCAGATTGTGATCAAGCCTAGTAGATCATAGCTCATAGTTCAACCCGTGCTCCCAATTGAGCACAAAAACAAGAAAACTGTGCAAGTGTAAACAAAAGAGAAATCATAAACGATAGTTCTCCCGTGTTCATCTAATGGATCCATGAAAACTGCGGAATAGGCCGACAAGACGGTTAATGATCCACACATACAAATAAACAGCCAAGTCTACGTCCATAACACATGGGGTTTTGCGCGACAAAAGTTTATAAACAAGTTTAAGACTCAAGTTTGTACGAACAAATGAACATCCCAAAACATTAAAAATAAAAAGGGATTAGGTACGAGATTACTCACCTGAAAAAGGTGTGTTGAAAGATAATGCAAGAAACAAGCACAAGTTAACCTATAAATAAGAGATTATTGGTTTAACGATTGGTTTTTTATGCCTTGAATATATGTTAGCATAGTAATATGTATCTTTAACAAATTATTATATATTATATATTACCGGAAATCTGGGCAGGACAAGGGAAAAGACGAAGGCAGAGAGAGGAGGCGGCTGAGGAACAACGGCAGAGGGCAAGGAGAAGAGAGCAGAGGAGAGTTTAAGTGTTTGTGTGTGTAGTGTTAAATAACAAGAAAATGGTTTTATTTATAGGAAAACCCTAGGGAACACAATCCCTTAAAAGGAGGAAAAGATCTTATCAAATCAAGCAAAAGATATCAAAAGGCAAAAGATTCCAAAAGCAAAAGATACCAAAAGATATGGCAGCCGGGGAACAGGAAAAAGGGCTGACAGGTTACTGAATAAAGCATGGGAGGCGACAGGGAAAACACTGTTCAAGACATGCAAAAGAAGATTTCAAAAGATAATGTCAGTCACTTTTTCTGTCAACCAATAGGATTGGTGCGCATGCTGCGCCGAAAGTGGCTTTTCGGACAGGTGTCGGAACTGACCTAAAGAGCTCAAACAAAAGATAAGATATCTCAAAGAATACAGGCTGACCTAAACTGGAGAAAAGACTAAAGGTCTAGCGCGAGAAGGCTCGAGCGCACGCGCGAGGGCGAAGGCAGACAGAACCATCCACAGCGCGCCGCGGGAAGAACTAAGATCCTTAGCGCGCCGCGGGAAGAACTACCATTTTTAGCGCGCCGCGGGAAGAACAACAAATCCTTAGCGCGTCGCGGGAAGAACTACCATTCTTAGCGCGCCGCGGGAATAACTACAAATCCTTAGCGCGTCACGGGAAGAACTACCATTCTTAGCGCGCTGCGAGAAGAACTACAATTCTTAGCGCGTCGCGGGAAGAACTACCGTTCTTAGCGCGCTGCGAGAAGAACTACAATTCTTAGCGCGGTGCGAGAACAGTTCGCCTCGCGTATCGCAGGAACAACCGGTCTTCACGCAGGCTTCCTTGTAAGGAGTCTGACGCGTGGAGCTGCGCAGACATCCTTAGGCGGGAAGAACCAAAGGACAAGTAAAGAGTTAAGAGAAAAAGGGGTTTCAAGGCTCAATGGTTAAGCAAAGGGGCGGGACGGCGACAAGAGAGAAAAAGAGGAAGGCGGGACGACGGAGAGAAGGAAGAAAGGGACGGCGACAAGAGAGAGGAAGAGGCGGGACGGCGGAAAGAAATTATTATTATTAGTAAGTAATATAAGAATATATATATATATAAAATTTATTTAATGTTAAATTTACAAAGATTAAATAATCAAATTTTAAATCAAAAGAATCGGATTCGAAAACGGGTACCTGGGTCGGGTCGGATCGGGCAGATGTCACAGTCTCCCCTACTTTAAGAAATTTCGTCCCGAAATTTATCTCGAAGTAGGTTGTGCAGAGAAAAGGTGCGGGTATTTGATCTTCATCTGATCTTCCCTTTCCCAAGTGAACTCGGCTCCGCGCTTGGACTGCCAACGAACTTTAACAATCGGGATGCGATTGCGGTTGGTTTGCTTTACCTCGCGATCCATAATCTCAACAGGTTTCTCAACGAAAAACATAGACTCATCAACTTGAACTTCATCAAGTGGTATGTGGAGGTTCTCGTCAGCTAAACATTTCTTGAGATTGGATACATGGAAAGTTGGATGCACATTGCTGAGCGCGGGCGGCAGGTCTAGCTTGTAGGCAACTTTTCCCACCCTCGCGAGAATCTTGAACGGACCAACATAACGAGGCGCAAGCTTACCTTTCTTCCCAAAGCGGACAACACCCTTCCAGGGCGACACTTTGAGGAGAACAAGATCACCAACTAGAAATTCGAGAGGCTTTCGCCTGCGATCTGCGTAACTCTTCTGTCGGCTTCTGGCAGTCAGCAGATGATCACGGATCTTGGCGATTTTATCGGTTGTCTCTTGAACTAGTTCGGGTCCTGTGATTTGAACTTCACCCACTTCGTTCCAACAAATCGGTGAACGGCACTTTCGACCATAAAATGCTTCAAATGGGGCCATACCGATACTGGAATGATAGCTGTTATTATAAAAGAACTCGATCAGAGGTAGGTGTGAATCCCAATTACCTCCAAAATCAAGAACACAAGATCGAAGCATATCCTCAAGGGTTTGGATGGTTCGCTCAGACTGTCCGTCAGTCTGAGGGTGATATGCAGTACTCATGTCCAAACGAGTTCCTAACGCAGATTGGAGAGATTTCCAAAAGCGAGATATAAAACGGCCATCGCGATCGGATATGATGCTCAAAGGAGTACCATGACGGCAGACAATTTCCTTGACATAAAGATGCGCAAGTTGTTCAACACGGTAGGTTTCACGAATGGGCAGAAAGTGGGCAGACTTGGTCAATCGATCCACTATTACCCAAATGCTATCATGTTTGCTTGCGGTCAAGGGTAACTTGGTGATAAAGTCCATCGCTATACTTTCCACATAGGAATTTCAGGTTGTTCGAGCAAACCAGATGGGCGTTGATGTTCAGCTTTTACCTTAGAACAAGTTAGGCATTTAGCTACGAACACAGCAATATCCTTTTTCATACCAGGCCACCAATAAGAAAGGCGCAAATCTTTTTACATTTTGTCAGCACCAGGATGAACGGAATATCGAGTTTTGTGCGCTTCACTCAGTATGACAGAGCGAAGATTCTCATCATTGGGGATCCAGATGCGATTGAGATAACAGAGAATTCCATTCAGGTTAGGGACTAGATGTACTTCTGCACCACACACTAACTCGGCGCGTAGGTTGCCTTTGCTGATCGATGCGCGCTGCGCGTCGCGAATGCGCGATTCAAGATCGTTTTGGATCGGTGCGAAGCAAAGCTGCAGGCGCGGCAAGATACAGTTAAGCTGGCTGGGTTTCCGGCTGAGCGCATCGGCTACCACATTAGCCTTACCAGGGTGATATCGGATCTCACAATCGTAATCGCTGATGAGTTCGTTCCATCGGCGTTGCCTCATTTTAAGTTCCTTTTGATCAAAAATGTGCTGAAGGCTTTTATGGTCGGTGTAAATGATGCACTTAGTACCATAGAGGTAGTGTCTCCAGATTTTTAAGGCAAATACAACTGCACCAAGTTCGAGGTCATGAGTCGTATAATTCTTTTCGTGAATTTTAAGTTGCCTTGACGCGTAAGCGATAACCTTGCCTCGTTGCATAAGTACACAACCGAGACCTTGGTTGGAGGCATCACAATAGACGACAAAGTCGTCAGTACCCTCAGGTAACCTAGAACAGGAGCTTCGCACAACAATTGCTTGAGCTTCAGAAAGGCTTCTTCTTGCTTCGAGCCCCAAATATACGGTTTGCCTTTGTGCGTTAAAGCTGTTAAAGGCAAAGCGATCTTTGAGAAGTTCGAAATAAATCGCCGGTAGTAACCAGCTAAGCCCAAAAAGGAACGGATTTCGGTAGGAGTGGATGGCGTAATCCAGTTCTTGATTGCTTCAATCTTGGATGGGTCGACATGAATACCCATCTTGTTTACAACATGACCAAGAAACTGTACTTCATCCGACCAGAACTCACACTTGGAGAGTTTGGCATAGAGTTGTTCGGTTCGAAGCTTTTGCAACACCAACCGAAGTTGTTGCTCATGCTCGGCCTTGGTTTTGGAATACACCAGAACGTCATCGATAAACACGATCACGAGTCGGTCCAAGAAAGGCCTACACACCCGGTTCATTAGATCCATGAAAACAGCGGGTGCGTTGGTTAAACCGAAGGGCATGACCAAGAATTCAAAATGACCGTAGCGGGTTCGAAAAGCAGTCTTGAGAATATCCTCTTCGCGGATACGCAACTGATGATAGCCAGAACGGAGATCGATTTTGGAAAAACAAGAGGCACCTTGGAGTTGGTCAAAAAGGTCGTCAATACGCGGTAAGGGATACCGGTTCTTAATGGTGAGCTTGTTCAGCTCGCGGTAATCGATACACATGCGAAACGAACCGTCTTTCTTTTTAACGAACAACACCGGAGCACCCCATGGCGAAGAGCTAGGGCGAATGAATCCTTTATCGGTCAACTCTTGAAGTTGACTTGCCAATTCTTGCATTTCAGCGGGTGCAAGTCGATAAGGAGATTTGGCTACGGGGGATGCACCAGGGACAAGATCAACACGAAACTCGACTTCCCGAGCGGGAGGTAAACCAGAAAGATCATCGGGAAAGACTTCAGGAAAGTCACGCACGATGGGGATTTCAGAAAGTTTCTTCTTTCCTTCATCGGGTTTGACCACATGGGCTAAGAATGCAACACATTTCTTCCGCAAAAGTCTCCGGGCTTCAGTGCATGACATTAGTTTAAGACCGTTAGATGGTTTCTCGCCGTAGATATGAAGATCACCATTTTCTCGAGGAATACGAATCAACTTCTTGGCGCAGATTACTTCGGCGCGATTTTGCGAGAGCCAGTCCATTCCAATAATAACATCAAAACTTCCAAGAGGCATGGGAATGAGGTCGATTAGAAAGTCGTGTTCATTAAGGTTAAGCGTGCAATCTTTGATCACGGAGTTTATTAAAATAGTTTCACCATTAGCCAATTCAACTGAAAAGTTTTCGTTTAAGTTTACTCGCGGTCGCGCGAGTTTTTGTTCAAATGCGCGAGAAATAAAACTTCTATCGGCGCCAGTATCAAAAAGTATAGATGCATATTGTCCGTTAAGTAAAAATGTACCATTAACCACGTCATTATTCGCTTGCGCTTGGTGCGCGGTTATATTAAAAGCTCGTCCGCTCGTCACTTGGTTCGAAATTTGGTTAACTGGGTTCGCTTGCGTAATCTGAACTTGTAGTCTCGGGCACGCGTTCCGGAAATGACTGGGATCACCGCAGTTATAGCACGACCTGGGTCGTGGATAAGGGTATGTTGGTTGTGGGTTCTGCAGGTAGGTTGGTGGTGTTTGCGCAATTGGGTTGGAGGGAAGGACTCTACAGTTTTCCGCATTGTGACCAGCGCGGCCACATCGGTGACAAAGTCGACACGGGACTTGAGGTGGGTGGTGAAGTCTACAGGTTGGACAAAAGGGTTGGTTTCCTGTGTAGGGTTTCTTAGTTGACGGGGCAGGGAGTGCTGGATTGGTTAAGGCATAGTTGTGGACTATAGGAGGTGTTGGGTAGGTCGACAGTGGGTTAGGCGCGTAAACTGGAGGTTGGTAGGTGGGTTGCTGGACAATGGGCGGGCTGGTAAGCGCATAGGCTTTGCGCCTGCGCTTGAGGTTGTTACGGTTTGAGGGTTCTGGCTTGGTTTCTATTGGTTCTGTGACAGTCTTGGTGGGTTTGGTCTTCTCTGCTCCCCGCAGGAACAGAGTTCCTGCCCTGACATGGTTGTCGCTGAGCACAGCGGCCAACTCGATGGCGTCAGAGAGGGTTGCTGGGTTCATGGCCCATACAGAATCTTGAATTTCCATGGGGAGACCCCCAAGAAACTTCTCGATGGCTCGGCGGGAAGGGGTAACTAGGTGCGGGACAAGCAAGCTTAATTCATGGAAGCGCGTCGCGTACTCGCGCGCTTCGCCACTGTACTGTTTCAGGTTCCAAAACTCTTCCTCCAGGCGCTTTACTTCGTTGGGAGGGCAGAATTCTCTAGTCAAGAGTTCCTTGAATTCCTCCCAAAGCATGCTAGAAGCAGCCTCTACACCACGCGCGTGAGCTACTCCGTTCCACCAAGTAAGTGCCCTTGATTCTAGGACACTTGAGGTGTATAAGGTTCGTCGGTCTGGAGGGCATTGGGTATGGAGGAAGGTGTTCTCAATTTTCTCGAGCCATTGGAGCATTAAGGTGGCTCCTTCGAGTCCTGTGAATTTCGGAGAGTTACCCGCATTAAAGGATTTAATATTGTATCCGGAGGGGTTGGGATTATTTTGGTTTAAGGCTTGGGCTATCGCGGCGGCCATTTCCTGGGAACGTTGCTGCCTACGTCTGCGCGCTGCTTCTCTCCTCTGAAATCGGCGAGATAGCGGAGGCATTCTATAAAAGTTTTAATTTTTGTTAATATCTTGGTATGGGAAATCGTTTTAGCGCAAGTTATATCGTCGTAAAGCTTGTTTCGCGGAGTTAAATGCTATTAAATTTTGAAGTAAAATATGAATTTAAATGCAAACTTAATACAGGTAATGAATTCGAATTGAAAATCGACAATTCATGCATCACCATGACCTTCCGAATTCTCAATTTAAAATATCGAGTAAATGAACATTAAAGGTTGACAATTCATGTATCACCATGACTTTTCAAATCTTCAATTTAAAATATCGAGTAAATGAATATTGGAGATTGACAATTCATGTATCACCATGACTTTTCAAATCTTCAATTTAAAATATCGAGCAAATGAAAGTTGGAGATTGACAATTCATGTATCACCATGACTTTTCAAATCTTCAATTTAAAACATAAAGTTAATGGTAATTGAAAATCAACTATTCATGTACCACCATGACTTCTCGGATTTTCAATCCCCACAACAAACGAATATGTAAGTAAAGAAATAGAATGAAATTTAACAATAAAAATCGAAAGATCGCGAATAAATCACGAAATCATGTGCTGCATACACGCAAGCATATTTTATAAATATCGAGTAATTAACAATTAGCGCGCAAACATGAGATATTTCTCATGCGCGAGAAGGGACTCTTAGGTATTCTAGGTCGTTACGTCTAACCACCTATCCTAAAGTCACGGAGCTCTGATACCAATCTGTAACACCCCGACCGATGGCGGATTATACATCGGGGCGCCACGTATTGTTTCATTACTCGCGACACTATTTGGGTGTCAATATTTAATAAATACATTTCATTGCGCACGCGCAGAACATGACATAAAGTAACATAAATCATATCATAACTTAAAATATTCAAATAACATAATATATCTTGTTACATTTTAATCTAGGTCCAAACAAAAAGAAAACATCCTACGCGTCCAAGAGATTCCCAAAAGCAGCTACAGCGAACCTGAACATGTGTTAAAATAAAACGTCAACACTTGCGTGTCGGTGAGAAATCAAGTTTAATACATATAAATAGATAACAATATCTGCGCGCATCATGTGTATAACTGGTGTTCAACAAGGGTGTAATCAGATTGTGATCAAGCCTAGTAGATCATAGCTCATAGTTCAACCCGTGCTCCCAATTGAGCACAAAAACAAGAAAACTGTGCAAGTGTAAACAAAAGAGAAATCATAAACGATAGTTCTCCCGTGTTCATCTAATGGATCCATGAAAACTGCGGAATAGGCCGACAAGACGGTTAATGATCCACACATACAAATAAACAGCCAAGTCTACGTCCATAACACATGGGGTTTTGCGCGACAAAAGTTTATAAACAAGTTTAAGACTCAAGTTTGTACGAACAAATGAACATCCCAAAACATTAAAAATAAAAAGGGATTAGGTACGAGATTACTCACCTGAAAAAGGTGTGTTGAAAGATAATGCAAGAAACAAGCACAAGTTAACCTATAAATAAGAGATTATTGGTTTAACGATTGGTTTTTTATGCCTTGAATATATGTTAGCATAGTAATATGTATCTTTAACAAATTATTATATATTATATATTACCGGAAATCTGGGCAGGACAAGGGAAAAGACGAAGGCAGAGAGAGGAGGCGGCTGAGGAACAACGGCAGAGGGCAAGGAGAAGAGAGCAGAGGAGAGTTTAAGTGTTTGTGTGTGTAGTGTTAAATAACAAGAAAATGGTTTTATTTATAGGAAAACCCTAGGGAACACAATCCCTTAAAAGGAGGAAAAGATCTTATCAAATCAAGCAAAAGATATCAAAAGGCAAAAGATTCCAAAAGCAAAAGATACCAAAAGATATGGCAGCCGGGGGAACAGGAAAAAGGGCTGACAGGTTACAGAATAAAGCATGAGAGGCGACAGGGAAAACACTGTTCAAGACATGCAAAAGAAGATTTCAAAAGATAATGTCAGTCACTTTTTCTGTCAACCAATAGGATTGGTGCGCATGCTGCGCCGAAAGTGGCTTTTCGGACAGGTGTCGGAACTGACCTAAAGAGCTCAAACAAAAGATAAGATATCTCAAAGAATACAGGCTGACCTAAACTGGAGAAAAGACTAAAGGTCTAGCGCGAGAAGGCTCGAGCGCACGCGCGAGGGCGAAGGCAGACAGAACCATCCACAGCGCGCCGCGGGAAGAACTAAGATCCTTAGCGCGTCGCGGGAAGAACTACCATTCTTAGCGCGCCGCGGGAAGAACTACAAATCCTTAGCGCGTCGCGGGAAGAACTACCATTCTTAGCGCGCCGCGGGAAGAACTACAAATCCTTAGCGCGTCGCGGGAAGAACTACCGTTCTTAGCGCGTCGCGGGAAGAACTACCGTTCTTAGCGCGCTGCGAGAACAGTTCGCCTCGCGTATCGCAGGAACAACCGGTCTTCACGCAGGCTTCCTTGTAAGGAGTCTGACGCGTGGAGCTGCGCAGACATCCTTAGGCGGGAAGAACCAAAGGACAAGCAAAGAGTTAAGAGAAAAAGGGGTTTCAAGGCTCAAGGGTTAAGCAAAGGGGCGGGACGGCGACAAGAGAGAAAAAGAGGAAGGCGGGACGACGGAGAGAAGGAAGAAAGGGACGGCGACAAGAGAGAGGAAGAGGCGGGACGGCGGAAAGAAATTATTATTATTAGTAAGTAATATAAGAATATATATATATATAAAATTTATTTAATGTTAAATTTACAAAGATTAAATAATCAAATTTTAAATCAAAAGAATCGGATTCGAAAACGGGTACCTGGGTCGGGTCGGATCGGGCAGATGTCACACCGCCGGTCTTTACTTGTGCCGCCGCATTAAACCCCTATTGGAATGTTAATGGGGTTGAGGGAGCAAACTTGGTCGATATAGTGGAGCAAACTATGTTGAGGGAGCAAACTTGGTCGATATAAAAACAAAGTCCGTCGTTTTAATCCGGGAATACTTATTTTTGGGTTGTAGAGCCGGACGACTCTCCCACTTCCGTTTTTTTAGCTTCCAAACTTCTTTTCTCTCGACAATACTTATTCGTATGTTTTCGTAATGTCGAGTTGGACCCTGCTTTAAGAAACTTCGAGCAATATTTGCAACGTGCCAACTCATGTGAGTCGGTCATGAGACACAAATCATAATGAACCCAAACATCGGGGCATCTTGTTGTTTCGATCACCATAACAACGTCATCATTAGTTGCCATTTGTTGTCGGTTTAAGGTTAATTGTGGTTTGGAGTGTGTTTTATAGTTTTGGAAGTGGTTTAACAAGTACACAAACAAACCTTGCTATTTAGAGTAAAAAAATAACCTATTTATAGTTAAAAAACCGGTTCCAACGGTCAAAAACGGCTATATAGCCGTTGGAACCGGTTCCTAACGACTATGACATTTAAATTTCAAAAAAAACCGGTTCGTAAAAACCGGTTCCGGTTCATACCCTACCCGGTTCTTAAAAGTTAGCATATCTGGGCATCTGTTCGGGTCGGGAACCGAACCGGTTCTTGATTGGAACCGGTGCCATTTTACAACCCGGTGTGAAAAAACCGGTTTCGAACCGGTTCGGGTTTTCCAGTTGAACCCGATTTGTGCACCTCTAAGTGAGATGAACTTCAAAAAAAAAATCGTAAAGAATAGTAACCTGATTAGAAGTGAAGATATAAATCGTGGTAAGGGATCATGGGTGATAGTTGAGAGTAACATTTGACCATAATCATTTACAATCATGCTTACCTTTTCATTTGGTGTGCAATTTACAAATTATACATTTTGATGATGAAATAATGAAGTGTATCATAAATATTTAAATTTTCTGTTTTTTCTTTCATTAAAATTTGTTTATAATATTTGTTAGTGATTAAAACTTAGTCAAGTGTATGCTCGTCTTGAAAATTTTCTTGTTTCAACATTAAACACTTATCACCCACTTTGTCGCATTAGCCTTGCTTTTACTCAACCCACACTAGCATATGTTGCCTTAACCTATAGCAAACTACGGTACCGTCACAAGCCGTACCAATGACATTAAATTTCCGCTACGAACCTTACTCAAATCGAGCTAATCCTTATTGCGTCCCCGCCACAATTCGCGGACACACCTACTAGTGTTTAAGTATTTCTGAACGAGTCCCTTAAGTCATCGGTCTAGTATAAGGCATGTTACGAGTTCTAAACGAGTTGGGTCTCGTCTAAGTCCTCGTCTCCTTCTTATTACTTTCATTGCTATTAAAGTTTTATTATTATTATTATTATTAGATTATCTTTTATTTAATATTATTAACTTATTATGTATTTACCATAATGCCCTTCACCCTAATAAATTATAACACATCCAAGCCCCCCCCCCCTTTCCACCCATCACTTTTACTTTCCTCTCTTTCCTTTTACCTACGCAACCACCGCCGCTAATCCACCCTAATTCCGTCAACCCAGGTGCCGACCACCGAGACGAATCGCATAAAAAGGGGTTACACAAAACGAATCGCACGAAATCCATTCACACGGAAATGAGTCACACGGGGAACGAATTGCGCAATTTGCTTTCAATCGTGTCGCTGTTACGTACCCAAGTCCATGCACGTGGGCTTATTTTAATTGTTTATTGAGTCTTGCATGTTTTGTTATTATGTTTAGTATTTCCAATTCTAAGTGGGTGAGAGAATAAAAGAAATTGTGGTCCATGACTGAGTTTCCGTGTGCATGTTTTCCAGTTTATTAGGAGTAGTTGCTTTGAGTCCATTGTACCCTTTAAAAGGGAGTTATTTGCTTTTTATGAGAATCATCCAGAAAATTGTTTCAATTACTCTCTCTAAATTTCTTCTCAATTTCTCTCTATTTGCTTGAACCGATCCTACCACAACAGTGGTATCAGAGCGGTGGTGATCTCCATGGACACTCGAAAGAAAACTACCGAGCAATTCCAGCAAGAAACCCAAGATACCCTAGCCAAATTCAATGCTATGTTCGAAAAACTCATGGGTGATGTCCACACTCTTTAGGCGACGATCAACACCAAACAGGATAAGGCCACCCCTGGTCCGTCCGGATTTGGTGGTGGTGTCATTGTGCATCCCGGTGCTGAACATAAACCTTACCTCAAGCTGCACTTTCCCCGTTTCAGTGGCGATGACCCGACGGCTTGGCTCTATCAAGCTGAGCAGCTTTTTGACTTTCAGAAGGTCCCGGAAGCCTAGCAAGCCGACCTCGCCGCGCTCCACCTTGACGGCATCACTCTCCAATGGCACAAGTGGTATACGAAGTCCCGTGGACCACTTACTTGGGCTGAGTTTACCACGGCCCTCCTTCACCGTTTTGGTCCCACGGATTTTGACGATCCGTCTGAAACTCTCTCTCGTCTTAAACAGACGACCACGGTCGCAGCCTATCAAGAGGCATTCGAGAGGATCTCACATCGGGTAGATGGTTTGCCGGATGTGTTTCTTCTCAGTTGTTTTATCGGCGGTTTAAAAGATGAAATTCGATTGGAGGTAAAGATAAAAAAGCCTCGCAACTTATCGGAAGCCATCAGTATCGCTCGTTTGGTTGAAGATAAAATATCCTTGCAACGTAAGCTTTTCCCTTTTACCAAAACCCTAATACCTACCTTATCCACTAAAACCTCCTTCTTTGCTGGGCTTTTGGGCCCTGGACCCACAACTAATTTATCCCTTCCAGCCCCCACCCCTATTCGCAGAATCTCCAATAACGAGGCCCGTGAACGTCGAGAAAAGGGGCTTTGCTACTATTGTGATGAGCGATATACACCGGGGCATAAATGCAACAAACCTCAATTTTTTATAATTGAAGATGTCACTGATGTCGACGAGGAACATTCCGCAACACTTGTAGATGATTCCCATGCTGAAATATCTTTCCATGCAATCACTAGTGCCCTCACTCCACGAACTCTACGCCTGCCTGGTCAGATTCAAAACAAACCTGTGGTTGTGTTAGTCGATGGTTGGAGTACCCATAACTTTATTGATTAGGCTTTGGTGGATCGTTTTGGTCTCAAGGTGGAACAGGATACACCCTTCAAAGTTGTAGTGGTAAATCGCGAACAAGTATCGTGTGCAGGTCGTGTACGAGGCTTATCTATCAACGTCCAAGGGTGTATTATCTATACCGATTTTTTTGTTTTACCTGTCATAGCATGTTCGGTGGTCTAGGGGTTCAATGGCTTAAGACCCTCGAACCGGTAAAGATTGATTATAACAAACTCACTATTGGGTTCCATCTAGCTGGTTCAACACACAAGTTGCAGGGGCTTAAAGGATCCGAATTGGCTGCCTTAAAATCTCATGAAGCAATGGGTATCCTTGGTCCCGCGGTTCTCCTTCAAATCAGCCTATTATCGGTTGAATCTAAGCCTGCTTTGTATCCTTGCTTAGCGATTTAGCAGGTTATGAACCGTTTTGCCATGGTATTTCATGAACCAACCACACTACCTCTGAAGCGTTTCCAGGACCATGGCATTCCGCTCATACCCTGTGCGCAACCCGTTAGTGCTCGTCCTTACCGACAACCGTATTTACAAAAGTCTGAGATTGAGCGACAAGTCCGTGAGCTGCTCCAACAAAGGTTGATTCGACCTAGTCACAGCCCCTTGTCATCGCCAGTATTACTTGTCAAAAAATCGGATGGCTCGTGGCGTTTTTGTATTGACTATCGGTCTCTCAATGACATTACTGTCAAAGATAAGTATCCAATTCCAATGATTGATAAACTGTTGGATGCGTTACATGCTTCCCGGATTTATTCGAAGCTTGATTTGCGTTCCGGGTATCACCAGATTCTTGTCCGGGATGAAGATATTCACAAGACCGCTTTTCACACTCATGAGGGCCATTACGAGTTCGTTGTCATGCCGTTCAGGCTTACCAACGCCCCGGCTACCTTCCAATGCCTGATGAATGATTTATTTCGGCCATTTTTACGTAAGTTTATATTGGTTTTTTTTTATGATATCCTAGTATATTCAAAAAACCTCGAGGAACATGTGGAGCATTTAACTATTGTGCTTGGAATTTTAGAAACTAATAATCTTTATGCAAAGCAGTCCAAGTGTTGTTTTAGGGTATCACAGGTCCATTATTTGGGACACCTTATTTCCGCTAATGGTGTCGCGGTCGAGCCGGACAAGGTTCAATCTGTTTTAGCGTGGCCCACTCCTACGAATGCTAAGGGTGTTCGGGGATTCTTAGGGTTGGCCAGATATTACCGCAAGTTCATAAAGGGGTTCGGAAGCATCGCGGCTCCTTTACACAAATTGGTGGGTAAAGGTCCATTTGTGTGGGATGAAGCCACTGACAAGGCATTCAAGGCCTTAAAAGAGGCCTTAACCATTACTCCTACTTTAAGTCTTCCGGATTGGTCTAAACCTTTTAGGGTTGAGTGTGACGCAAGCGGGGTGGGTATCGGGGCTGTTCTTACACAACATGGCAGGCCTCTTGCATTTTATAGTGCCCCGTTGAAGGGTTCGATGCTTACATGGTCCACTTATGAAAAAGAAATGTTGGCGGTGGTTAAAGCAGTTCGAAAGTGGCGTCATTAATTATTTGGGCGGCCCTTTGTGGTTAAGACCGATCACATGAGCCTTAAATATTTATTGGAACAACGCCTCTAGACACCGGCGCAAGCTCATTGGTTACCTAAGTTGTTGGGTTTCGACTATACTATTGAATATAAAAAGGGTGTTTGCAACAAAGGGGCGGATGCACTCTCACATCGTCCTAAATACATGGCTATTTCACATCCGTGTTCCACTATTTGGCATGACATTCAACGTGAGGTACAACTTGATCCTTATTATTTTAAATTGCCCTCTAACTTAAACCCAAGGTTTCAACATAAAGTGATCTTTCGTGATGGTATTTGGTTTCGTGATGGGGCTGTCCTTTTAAGTCCAGCCTCTCCTTTATTGGGTATTGTATTGCATCTTTGCCATGCATCTCCTGAAGGTGGGCACTTTGGATATCATAAAACACTAAGTAAAGTCAAGCAAACTTTTTGGTGGGTTGGGTTAAAGGAAAGGGTCAAGCGTTTCATCCAGGAATGTCAAGTGTGTCAACGGTTTAAAACCGCCGTATGCTACCGGGTGGGTTATTGCAGCCTCTGCCGATTCCTGAAAAAATTTGGGAAGATGTAAGTATGGATTTTGTTGAAGGTTTACCAAACTCAAAGGGGTTCTCGGTATATTAGGGTGGTGGTCGACAGACTTTCTAAATACGCTCATTTCGTTCCATTAAAGCATCCGTTCACGGCCGTTTCGGTGGCACAAGAGTTTGTCACTCATATCGTTAAGCTTCATGGTATTCCTACTACGGTGGTGAGTGATCGGGATAAGGTTTTCATAAGTTCTTTTTGGCAGGCTCTTTTCAAGTTGCAAGGTACCACTTTGTGTATGAGCTGTAGCTACCATCCACAAATGAATGGTCAAACGGAGGTTGTCAATCGTACAATGGAGCAGTATTTACGATGTTTTGCAGGCGATCAACCGAAAAAGTGGATCGAGTGGCTTCCGTGGGCCGAGTATAGTTATAATACTTCCATTCATGCCTCCACAAAAATGATTCTCTTCTAGGTAGTGTATGGCCTTCCGCCTCCGAAACTCATACCCTATGTTCTGGGTACCACAAATGTTCAGTTTGTAGACGACTATCTTCGTGATCGGGACGTACTTCTCCGTCAACTCTGGGCTAACTTGGTTATGGCTCAAAACCGCATGAAAATCCAGGCTGATAAAAAACGTAGGGAGGTCGAATTTAAGGAGGGTGATTTTGTGTATGTTAAACTACAACCGTATCGACAAACTAGTGTTGCAACCCGGCTGTCTCACAAGCTCAGCCATCGGTTTTTCGGGCCGTATAAAGTTCTTAAACGGGTCGGGCAAGTCGCGTATCAAGTTCAACTACCTCCCGGATCCTTACTACATGACGTGTTCCATGTTAGCCTCTTACGTATAGTGTATTGGAGAAGTCCAAGACGCAACTACAGCAACCGGAGAAGACAACGATCTCTCTTCTTCCTTACCACAGCCAAAAAGTATTCTAGATGAAAGGGTGATTAAAAAGGGAAAGTATCGCCCACGTACCGAAATACTCGTCAGGTGGGTCGGTCGAGCTCGAGAAGACGCGACATGGGAGACCAAGTGGAGATTTGCGAAGGCGCATCCGGACTTTCACCTTGAGGACAACGCGAGTTCAAGTGGGGGTGGATTATTACGTACCCAAGTCCATGCACGTGGGCTTATTTTAATTGTTTATTGAGTCTTGCATGTTTTGTTATTATGTTTAGTATTTCCAATTCTAAGTGGGTGAGAGAATAAAGGAAATTGTGGTCCATGACTAAGTTTCCATGTGCATGTTTTCCAGTTTATTAGGAGTAGTTGCATTGAGTCCATTGTACCCTTTAAAAGGGAGTTATTTGCTTTTTATGAGAACCATCCAGAAAATTGTTTCAATTACTCTCTCTAAATTTCTTCTCAATTTCTCTCTATTTGCTTGACCCGATCCTACCACAACAGTCGCATGGGAGTAAGTGGCACGGGATTGAATTGCATATGGGTTCTTAAACGAATTGCATACCGGGTTCTTCGCTTAACCTCGTGCGATTCCAGGTTATTCGGGTCGTTATGGGTTGGAGGTTCGAGCCCTCTGTTTATTTGGGTTATCATCACTAACTTCATTTGATCCAAGTCGGAACCGGGTCTCTTGACTCACTTAATTAGGCTCAATATGTATACATATGTCGGACCTTAGACCCAAATCCAACACAATTTCATAGTTCAAATTTGGATCTAGTTTCCCAACCTTTAATCGACCTCGTCGGACACCGGGTTCCATATCTATCTGAACTACTTGATTTGAACAGTGACTGATTGGGCCCTGTTCATGTGAACCAAACTCACTGAACATATATACACATATATTATTTTCAATTGTTTTAATCCAAATCTGACTCTCCTACTCGGTTTGGTTATGGTTCGTTTGTGTCGGGTTGGCTCGGTCCGTTTTGTTACCACTCTCAAACCCGTTTGTTTGTTTATTATTAATTTTAACGAAAAGAGAACGAAATAAAAATGAACATAATGTTTACCTTTGGTGTGATTGAACTAGATCTTGGATAGGAATGAAAAGATGGAATGTGTGCACAGGGAGTGTGTGTGTGTGTGTAATGATTGGGAAATGATGAGGATAAGGTTGAGATTAGAGTTTTAGGGATTTAAATAGGCATGCCCAAATGCTTTTAGGCCCAAATCACTCTCAAGTCCATTAATCCCTTTTAACCTTATCCATTCTCTCCATATTATTTAATTAATTTAAACGACGCCTCTCGACACGACAACTAAATTAATAATCCCGAAATACTTTATTTAATTATTTATTGCAACCAGGGCGTTACATATGTTCATGGATGAATCTCTAACAATATTTCGGATCAATATGTGCTGATAGTGAGCGAAAATCACTAACAACACTCGGATCTAAGATCGTATGTTGTAAAACCGAATAATGAAAGAAGAGAGGATGAAGTTTGCAAAAACAAAGGCTAGTGAGCATGGGGTGAATAGTAGACCTCTTATAGGGGAACCCCATACTCTTACGCTATGTTTCCGAGCTCATTTAACCAAGGAAATGAAAGGAAAGGAAAATATTTTTATTCCTTTCCTTTCTTCCCATCCAATTCCTTTCAAAGTGGAAAGAAAGAATTTGCACTACAAAAGCCTCCACTTTTCTTTCCTTTCATTTCCTTTCTTTCTTTAAATGAAACTCGGTGAACACACTTTTTACTCTTTCCTTCCTTAAATGAACCTCGGAAACACAAGTCTCCCTTTCTTTCCATCCCTTTCCTTTCTTGTCCTTCCTTATGTTGAACTCGGGAACAGAGCATTAGGGCTTCAATATATGGGCCCAAATGGGCTTGCTCATTGGGTTTTACAAATATAATGACCTAAGGCCTAGTACAAGAAGTTAAACAAGAGCTACAATAAAAATTACATTAACGTGCTATCATATACATAAGCGTAACAAAATGAAATAACAAAACGAGGCCCAACAACAAATGTTGAACCCTAATGAGTGATAACATTTCCACATGGCTTGAAATTACTATCATGCCCTCACATGTGCTTGGCACATGAAGTACTTAAGGAACAAACTTAACCCCATCTAACGTTGGGACCTTTTTGTGACACTAGCATAAACTATTAGGACTCAATTAGTAATGTATAATACCTAAGGACCCAATCCAATATTAAACACATACCACATGGACCTCTCTTTGTAATTAATTAAGTCGTATATATAATTTGTTCTTTTCATAATCTTCTTCTATTTGTTCAATCGAATTGTTGGCCTAATTAAATAATATCTTCCAACTTTTATGAGCTGACGCAAAAGCACAAAGAAAACATTTAGAAAAAATAAAAAAAGAACTAAACAGAAAACTAAAAACCTTGGTTGCAATGGATTTAAGCAAAGTGGTCGATGATTTATTATCAATGGATGTAAACATACACAAATTATAACTAAGATCTTATTATCTTCACATATTGGAATAGCTTATTTTTAATGCATATACATAAAATCGTAAAAGGATGTGTCATGTGTGTCGTTAAACTTTAAAGTTGAGCCAAACGACTAATATTGTACGGGTATGCACACATTTCATCATCTACATTGTATGCCCTTGTTGCTATAATCTTGTTGATGATTTCAGTGGGATGAAGACCATCATAGAAAAAAGACGAACTCCGATCAACACAAGGGGATGAGTTTGGAACACACATTCCTTGTCTATTTATTTGGCAACAAGGAGAAGCTGGTACCGGTGCATCTGCAAAATCGAAACGTACATGTTGAGTAATAATGAACTGAAACTTGGGTCAGTAAAAGGGTTGAATAATAACAATAACTAAAAATTTGTTAGTCCACTAGTCAGCTACAATTACTTGGAGTCAAAGCTACTTGGTTACGAGTCCTAATTTCTAGCAATTTGGACCATAGTCTAACAAATCATGGTTAGTCTATATAAACTGATTTATGATTTGGACTAGTGTATTACCTTCTTGTGACTGTGATATATTAGCAACGCCGATGAAAGTGAATCTTGCATCCGGGTACCGAGAGTTGAGGGAACCAACTTTATTCCTAAGCGCATCATTAAATCCGAAACCTGTTCATTAATCTGCTCTATGCAATTACCGTTGTTTCTATTCTTAAACTCGGGGCTGCACCCTATTTTACTCAGACCAAACACAGCAACCTTCCTAGCTCCCATGGAATACAGCCTCTATCAAAAACAAAAGTGCCTTAATTTCACAATTACAACTCTCAACAAAAGATTACAGATCATGAAATTAAACAAGAGTGACAGAAGCAAAGTAAATGTGAAAGTTTGTTTACCTCTATGTCTCTGCCGTACGAATCTACGGCTACCGGTGGTCTGAAACCGAAAATCTGATACATTAAGTCGTAGGTTCCTGTATTTACCAAGTAAATGCACTTTTTCAAGTATTCTTGTTCATAGGTAAGTGTGGTGTTGTTAATTTGTAAATCTTGAAGGCTTGTAATATCTCTTTCATGTTCGGCTATTTGTGTCCCGAGGCTGGTCATTCCCAACAACTTAAAATAATACAAAATGTAAAACATACAAACATAAACATCAGAAGAAAATAAATATTTGTTCAAAAGATTATCAAACGGCTGCTACAAAATTGTGATTACCAAATTGCCCCAGTGGGGATAGATTCCATCCCTAGCACAAGCGTAGTTAACACCTGTTTTGATATCGTCTCTAGTTCGGTTAACAAAAGGTGGAATGAACTTAGGAAAACCTAAAAGTTCACCTGAAATAAATAAAAACGATATGGTTCACAAAGATACACTTATTTTTTTAAAATGCATTAATAAAACTTCAGGTTTACATATACTATATATATAGGGGTATAATCTAAAAATAAAAGGATATAGACCAATGATGTCCGCAAAGGTTCGAGCGTTGGTATATCTACCGGTCACACCGACTGGAAAATCAATCCCGTAAGGTGGGTAATTGGCTCTATAAAACCTATTTGCATTGCAGTTGCCGGCATCCACAAACAAGTCCCCAAATACGAAGTAACATGGAACTTGTGGTTCACTAGCCGCTACTATTAATGTTGTAATATGTGTCAACCCCACAAATAAGAGGAAACGACTAAGTTCACGAGTCATGTTTGTAGATATTATTGGACTACAAATTAAGAGATCGAGAGGTAAGACTGAGTTCAAAGCCAAATGCATGCTTTATAGACAAAGAGATCGATGGTGGGCAAGTGGGGGTATAATTTAAGTTAAATAAAATGAAACCTAATAAAGAGTTGTTTCATGTGGAAGTGGATCAAACATAAGGCTAAACGAGATTCGTTACAATGGGAGGAATATTGGGGAACTTTTAAAATCTAATTGTTTTATTTTTGTCAGTGTACGTTGTTTCTTGTTTTTGTTGGTGGTTTGCCTTGTTTTTGTTGATATTGTTAGGATTTTTGGCGGTTTGGTTGGGCACAGCTTCATGCTATTTCTAGTGCTTTGAATGAGTTTTTTTTGTTGTTTTGAGTGGCAATTGAAGTTAAAAAAATAGTTAAATAGAAACTGATCCTTTCTTTCGGTAATTACAAACCATTAATAAGCATAATCTAGCTGTTCAAGTTTTGCAAGTGAAAGATTAGTTTATCAGGTGTAGAATGAATTGATGTTCAAAAAGAATTGCTAATCATAAATAACGCCATGTGAAATTGAACCGATCATTTCATTGTTTATTACTAAAATATCCTTGATTCTTTTTCCATAGCCATGAGACTTCTCAGACTGTACACAATGAGGCGTGATAAAGGCTCATAGCGTCTCAAACACCGCCTCACGAGACGTTATTGGTGCAATTTTGGTCTCCGACATTATTTAGATTGAACCATTTGTTTATATTTTATTTATATTACAATTAGTAAAGAAATTAAAAGAAATAACAATTCTGTAATAATTTCAAGGGTGTTATGACGCTTTAGTATTTCACAAGCAGTTAAAAAAAATGATTGCATTTCTTAATAATGTAGCATATAAACTGACCTAATTAATATATAAGAGTATCCCAACGTAGATGTCGTCCGATAATGGTCCGCCAGCTCCCCGTCATTAGCGCTCTTCTATCTGGTCTTCTCTCTTTCATTCTCTCCTCTCTACTACATTCTCCCTCATAGGACCATCGCACCCGTTTGAAATCCCAGACGATCTCTCCTCTCTCTCTCTCTCTCTCTCTTCCATTTGGCCACCTCAATGGTGGGCATTCGTTCGTGGGTTTCGTTTGCAATCCAAACAGCCACATCAGTACCATTAGAGATGCTCTCTAATCATGTATATGGATTCTCGGTATTTTAGTTATTTGATTTGGATTTCTGGAATTTGAATTTTATGTAAGGAAGGTTTGGGTTTTTCAATGGAGATCCAAGTTCGATTCTCACTTGTGTCACTTTTGGTAGATTATGATAATGAATAATTTGAGCTCGGCCTTGTGAGGTTGTCATTTCGAATCCCAAGCCCACCCGGGCTTTCGTCCCACCATGTGTTACCCTAGAAAGTTCTGCTCTTGTAGCGTCACAACGACTGTCAAATAGTACTAACGGTATGGTTTCTTTGAGAAACACCCAAGCCAAACTTGAAAGTGGGGTCTCCGGTTTAGGGAGTGCTTTGACTTCAATACAAAAGTAAGTCGACATTCTAAAAAATAATATAATT
This sequence comes from Bidens hawaiensis, assembly GCF_021521415.1. Lineage (NCBI taxonomy): Eukaryota > Viridiplantae > Streptophyta > Magnoliopsida > Asterales > Asteraceae > Bidens > Bidens hawaiensis. The sequence continues at coordinate 99,537 of NW_027496030.1, forward strand.
AGAAAATCCGTTATTTTAATTAATATCTTTTGGCATTTTTAGAAGGAAAAAATGAGGGGAGAAAACCTCGGAGCACGTCTAGCCGTCATAGAGGTACGTCTTACCAGTGAACTTGTGTTACACTCCTGTCTTTCATTTATTTTACTTATTTTATGCACGTGTTGACTTCGACAAACAGATCTCCTGTACATTATTATTCTTAAGAAAAATGTTTGAAAATTCCAAAAAACATAAAGAGGATTCACATCCATAAACTACTTCAAACCAATTCAAACCTTCACCTAATCGCCACATCATACTCTAATTATTTCTTTAAAAAACCTTCACTTTTTACTTCACCAATAAACCAATAAAAACTTCCACCTCATCTTCCGCATCATTACCTACTTTATTATTAAATATCGTTATTATTATTATTATATAATAATAAAGTCTTCATCACCTACCCACCAACACAAACAACACACCCATCAACACAGGCAACACACCCACCAACACAAACAACACAGCTCCCCAAACCACCAATCCGTATTCCTCGTCTTCCTCCGTTGGCTTCGTCTTCCTCCGTCTGCCAAAACCCACCTGCCTCCGTCTTCCTCCGTCTGTCACCGGCTAGGTGACCCCAACAACGCCGGGCGGTGATTGCCGCCGGCACCACCCGCCCGCCATGTCATCAATTTATTGTTTTTTACTTAATGGTGGGCCCATTTCAAACTCCATCACAAACATTTGTGATCTCAAACAAACCTCCAACCCTCCGTTTTCCTTCAACGGTGAAAACCGCCACTCGTCCGTTTGCTCCGGTCCACGTCAACACAAACCTCTCCACGTCACGCCGGTGGAGATACTCTAAGTTTGCTTGTTTTATGAATGCATGCTACACGTGATATTCTTTTATTACGTGGTGGGAGTCATTCCAAACTATATTTCATCCTTAACCAATTTTCATACTCTCTCCGACAATTCCATTCCACACCCGTCTTAATTCATCTCTAAACCATCTCAATTCAATTTTTTGTTTTTTATTTAATTAAATTAACTAAATTATTTTTAACTAGAAAACATAAATGTAATATAAATTAAAATAACCTTAAAATAGCATTCATAAAATAAAACTTATATCTAAAATTTAATATGAGCTTTTCAATTTGGGGCCAATCACTTTATTTATCACATAAAAATATTATGAACTTTTGATTTATAAATATGAGTTTTTTAATTTGAGGCTCACTTGAGTTTTTAACTTAACTTTAGACTTCAAAATGATAAAAAGAAAAAAATATCCTATATATCTATCAACTTCCTTCGAAAATCCACATCCTTCATGGCGTTCAAAATTTTTTTTTCACAGTCAGCACAGCACCAGTTCGGCCACCAAATCTAGCCACCGCCACCACCACCACTAATTCAGCCATCAACAATCCAACACGAAGGTTAAAAAGGTATTTCAGAAAGAAGAAAAAAAAATAAACGGGATGGCTGTAAGGCCAAAAATGTGACTTGCGATATCAAAGTACGAAACCCATTATATATTTACGGTCAACTTAATAATTAAAGTGGGCTAGAAATCTGGGTACGAGACGAGACCTTCGAAACGCGTTTAACTTCAACAGGAAAGCTTCCAGATTATGTGTTAGGCTATAAATAGGGACTTGTATTTCTATTTTAGTGTGTGTTTTGAAGGTGTAAATCACCCAACGGGAGCTCACCTTGGGTGTGGTCGGTTTGTTTAATATTATAAACCTTTAACCGACAATGAGATCGTTCCTTATTTTATCTTTATTTATGTTCGGTCGTTTGATTTACCGCACCCGTCTCGAACGTTTATAAAGTGCAAATCCATTCGCGCGTGAGATCCGGTCGTTTGGGACCTACATGTGGTATCAGAGCAGGTCGAATCTTATGATTCAACTTTGCTCTTGATATGCAGGTTCTATTTCCGCGATTACTCGAACCGAGTCGTTAATTCTGTTGAAGTTTTGAAAATAAAATTAGAAGTTTGGAAATAAAGTTTGAAGATCTGAGAAATAAAGATGTTTGAAGCGCGTCTTGTTCGCAGATCTGGATTCACCGACACTTTTCGAGGTTCGTTTTAGGGTTTTTGTGCTAAACATGAATGAGTCGATACTGGAAAAAGTCAGATATGTTGGCTATCATGAAATTGGAAATCAATTCATGTTTAGCAACGCTTGTTCTGCTTTAAATCGACGAGAAAAGGTAAATTAGATGATGTTGGTTGTTGGCGGATGTGAAGGTGGTGGTCCAGACGGCTGTCAGTGAACATGAACGAGAAGCCATTGCCGGCTTCAGCGACAATGATGATACCGGTGAGCTCCGGCTCGTTTTTCTAGTGAAGGAGACGGTCACCGGTAATCTATGACGGTGGTGCACGTTTGTCCGGCGAAGATCCAGTTATTTTTTGCTTGCTGGTGGTTACGAACCACGATGGAAGAAGAAGGAGGCTACGGTGGTTGAGAACCGCAACCTGACTTTCAGGTGACCGGTCACCAGTGAACAGTTTTCCGGCCAGAAAGGTCGTTGGTGTAGTGGATTGGTGATGATTGGTGCTCGTTATTCGTCGGATAATGATAATTGCTGTTAATTAATACATGGATTTGCGGTAAGAGGCAGCGGTGGGTCTAATGGCCTGGCGGAGACAATGTGGTGGCCGGAAATGGCTTCCGGAAAAACGTCTTTCTGGCAAGTGCGGCGCCGGTGTTCGTTTTTCTGGCAAGTTGATATCTGATTGGTCAGCAGCAACTGATCTGAAGGACGATTAGCTAAGAATCTGTTCAGAGCAACCAACCTTCCATTTAATGTTTGGACTTCCTTAAGGAAGGAAGGGAAAGGCATACGTGTGATTGCTTGAACTTTTTCCTGATTAGCTTTAAATACGTCACTTGTTACGATGACACCTAAGAATTTCCCTTCTTCCATGCCAAAAGAACACTTGGCAGGGTTGAGCTTCATGTTTATCTTCTTCAGCGTGTCAAATACATCCTCGATGTCACGTAGCATCTGGTCTTCATCTACACATTTGATCACAAGATCATCCATGTACACATCCAGGTTGCGCCCTATCTGATCCTTAAAGGTATTGTCCATCAATCTTTGGTAGGTGGCACCCGCGTTTTTCAACCCGAAGATCATCATCCTGTAACAGAAGGTTCCTTGATCCATGCGGAAGGCTGTTTTATCATCATCATGAGCAACAATACGGATATGATGGTACCCCTTGTATGCATCCAGGAAACATTGATATTTGTACGGTGCCATCGCATCCACCTTTATATCGATTACCGGCAACAGGTAGCAATCCTTTGGACATGCCTTGTTTAGATCCTTGAAATCAATGCACATATGCCAGGTTCCGTTGCTTTTGGGAACCAAAACAGGTTCCGTTCCTAATATATTAATTATATTTTTGTTTGGTTATCATACCTTTTCTTTATAGTTTAGAACGTGTTTTAGTACTATTACTTAACTATTTTTTATTAAAAACTTCAATTACTGACATCAATATGTCTGGTATTTTGTCGGTAAAGAAACTAAGTAATCCCTTGATGAAGAGTCTATTGGTAATTCTTCAATGAATAGTCTTTCGATAATCCTTTGACCAAGAGTCAGACGTTGATCATCTTGTCATGGTAATCCCTATGATAGTGTCGGTAACCTATCAATGATGCTATATGTTGGTAATGCCTGGATAAATTCCATACGTAAATTCAATACTAACATCATGTTTTTAGACGGTGTCTCCCCGACCATTCACCCTCACTGAGGGACTTCAAACCAATTGTTTGTATGTGAAAGCTCTTTGTTTCTTTTATCTTTTTTCTTTTGTAAGATGATTTGTTTTCCTAGAGTGTCACACTTCATCCATGAAGCATAAGCATTAAGTACCACAAAAATATTGACCAGGTTTTTAATATTCTTTGTGTTATGAATATATGGTTCAAGATCAAGATTTACCTATTTAGATTTACCAAGCAAGTGGATGAGCTCTTTGTCAAACTTATTGATAATGTGCTATACTACATGACCATCAAATAGTTAATCTTGTGTAGAAAAAAAAGTTAATCTTTTGTAGTATAAATACTAGCTCAATGTAAAGGAGAAAATGCACCTCATACATATATATTCACAAGTGATACATTTCACTACTTTATCTCTTTGCCAAATTTTCTAATGTTCTCAAGTTTTAGCACTAATCTTATGTTAATTCTCATTAAATCATAACACGTTATCAGCATGAGCCGCTTATATCCTAATCAATAAAGGTATTAGACACAAAGGTATCCACATAAACATCATAAACACTTCTTTAATTTTATGCATTATATATATACACACACATACATATATAAAGTAATAACAATAATAAGTAAGTATAAAGAATGCTATTTAAAATTTGATAACAATGAGACTAACAACAATCTAACTTTTATTTATGCATCTAACTTTTACTTTTTATTAGAACTATTTTTTTTAAGCATCTAACTTTTCATTATGCATCTAACTCTTACTTTCATCGCAACTAACTTTTATTTATATATGCACGCTAATATTCCATTTAGAGGTTACATTTATTTATGCTTACTCACATTTTTATCTTATTATTGTGCATACTAATTATATATTTTATAAAATAAATTTATTTAATATCTTATTTATTATCTTACTTTAAAATAATTAATATTATATATATATATATGTGTATATATATATATATATATATATAACTATTATCTATTATTAAACGGGTATAAATTTACCCTAAAAATTTCCAATTTTCAATCTCATTTTTTTCACCATAAACACTCTTCACTTTAAGATTACTCAAGATAATTTTCAAGAAATGATCCATCCAGTTTTGGTGATAACCACCATAATGCTGATAATATTATTGTTCTTAATTTGTAATCTCCACCTAAGGAGTTTGATTGTTTCATTTTCCTTTATCTATTTCTAGTTCTACCTTTGTATTTTCTTTCAATTTTAATAAGTATGTAGTCCTAATATTTATCTTATTTGTGTTTAGTAACAAAATGGCAAACATCGCAAAACTTGAATTTCCGTCTCTTAATATCACCGGAGATAATTATATGCCGTGGACGGCACATGTTAAATGACATCTTAAATCAATGGGTGTTTTTGAAAACGATAATGGAGGGAAATAATTGCGAAGAACAAGACAAGGTAAAAGCCGATGTCTTCCTCCACAAACACATTGGCGAGATGTTACAATTCGAGTATTCAAATTGCGAGGATCCATATGTTTTATGGAAAGATTTAAAAAGCAGATTTGATCATCAAAGGGAAGTTCTACTTCCCACTGCTAGAGATGAATAGAACAATCTCAGGTTCCAAGATTTCAAAAAAGTAAATAAGTACACCTCTGCTTTGTTCAGAATATGCTTAACGCTCCGATTTTGTGGGTAAACTGTTACTAAGGAAGATATGTTGGAGAAAACTTTCTCCATATTTCATGCATCGAATATAAATTTGCAACAACAATATAGGTTGCAAAATTTTAAAAGATATTCCGATCTAAATTCATTTCTCCTCGTAGTAGAAAAGAATAATTAGCTTTTAATGAAAAATCACCAATCTCGTCCCACCGGATCACTAGCAATCCCATAAGCAAATGTTGCTACTATTAATGATACTAAAGACTCTGGGAAAAAGTGGGTACGAGGCCGTGGTCGTGGCCCTTTTGATAAAAGCCATTTTAATGGTCAAATCGTCTTTTCAAATGTAATAATAATTACCGAGGAAATTTTCATGGCCGTGGCCGTGGTTGTGGTCGCGGTGGAAATCAAAGAACTACCAATTATCACACTCTACAAAATAACAATTCCAACCAACACAATAAATGGAATGAAGCTAGTAGATCCGAAAACAATAGCACTTCCTGTTTTAGATTTGGAAGTACAAACCACTGGTCAAAAGCTTGTCGCACAGCTCCACATCTATGTGAACTGTACCAAGCCTCTCTCAAAAGAAAAGAGAAGGAAGTGAACCATGTGGATAACTTTGATGGTCTCAATGTTGAGCTGAACATTGCAGACTTTGATGTGGAACTCTGAAACAAATGTTGCTTGACCATAATAATTATATGCAACAACTAAGTGTGTTCCTTACTATCTTTAATTATGTGTTTTATCTTTAATTATGTGTTTTCCTTCATGTACTGTTTGCCTTTCGATTAAATAAAGTTCTAATTAAAATATCATAATGTCTTCATTATACACTTATAAAATTCCTATGTATACATCTTGTTCTCTTGGAAAATTAGTTACAAGGCCTTCGCCTGTAAAAGTTGAAAATGAATCACCTGTGTTTCTTGAAAGAATTCAAGGAGATATATGTGGACCAATTCATCCAGCATGTGGACCATTTAGATACTTCATGGTTTTAATAGACACATCAAATAGATAGTCTCATGTCTCTTTGTTATCAACTCGTAATATAGCTTTTGCTAAATTTCTTGCACAAATTATTAAATTATGAGCACATTTCCCTGATTACACTATTAAAAGGGTGAGACTTGATAATGCTGGTGAATTTACATCACGTGCTTTTAACGATTATTGCATGTATGCACACACAAAATGGCATAGCTGAATCATTGATTAAACGTCTACAGTTAATAGCTAGACCATTAATAGTGAGAACAAAACTTCCTGTGTCTGTTTGGGGTCATGCACTTTTACATGCTGGCTCATTATTTCGTGTGAGACCAAGTGCAAATCATAAATACTCTCCTACAACTTGCCTCTGGCCAACAACCTGACATATCCCATATTAAAATTTTTGGATGTGCAGTGTATGTTCCTATTGCACCACCACAATGCACAAAAATGGGTCCTCAAAGAAGGTTGGGAATATATGTTGGGTACGAATATGCTTCCATCATAAGATATCTTGAACCTTTAACGGGTAATGTATTTACAGCACGTTTTGCTGATTGCCATTTTAATGAGGCATTATTCCCTGTATTAGGGGGAGAAAAGAAAAAACAAGAAAATGATGTCTCATGGTATGTACCTACATTGTTACATCTTGATCCAAGGACTAAACAATGTGAGACAAAGGTTCAAAAAATAATGCACTTACAAGAAACTGCAAATCAATTGCCTGATGCATTTACTGATACAAACAGAGTTACTAAATCTCACATACCAGCTGCTAATGCCCCAACTCGAATTGAGATTCCAAATAATCAAGTAGATAAAAAAATGGCTCATGAATCTCAGAAACGTTTGAAATGTGGAAGACAAATCGGTTCAAAGGATAAAAATCCTCGAAAAAGAAAAATTCTTGAAAAGGAATTTAATCACAAAGTGAACAATCTAGATGAAATATTGAATACTAAAACCTCCCATCAGGAGGATGTTGATGATAATAAATAAATGTCAATAAACTATGGTCAGACACATATCTTGTGAAATCAAGATGAAATGGAAAATATTGATGAAATATTTTCTAATTTTGTAGCAAGTGACATCATGAGTGAAGATGATGATCCTGAACCAAAATCTGTTAATGATTGTCAAAATAGACATGACTGGGATAAATGGAAAGGCGCTATGCAAGCTGAATTAGATTCACTTAACAAACGAAAGGTTTTTGGGCCTATTGTTATTACACCAAAGGTTGTAAGGCAAGTAGGGTACAAATGCGTTTTTGTACGAAAACAAAATGAGAAAAATGAAGTTACTAGATACAAAGCTAGACTTGTAGCTCAAGGTTTTTCACAAATGCCAGGGATTGATTATGAGGAAACATATTCCCCTGTTATGGATGGAATAACCTTTATACATTTAATCAGCTTAGCAGTCTCTAAAAATTTAGAGATGCATCTTATGGGCGTTGTCACAGCTTACTTGTATGGATCACTGGATAGTGACATATATAGGAAAATTCCTAATGGATTTAAACTCCCTAAAGCATTAAGCTGAAAGCCTAAGGAAATGTATTCCATCAAGTTACAAAGATCCTTGTATGGACTAAAACAATCTGGAATGATGTGGTATAATCGTTTCAGTGATTATATGATAATTAAATGATACACAAATAATCTTATTTGTCCACGCGTCTTCATTAAGAAGACAACGCCAAGATATGTAATTATAGATGTGTATGTTGATGATCTAAATATAATTGGGACGCAAAAAGAAATCAATGAAGCTTGCTCTTTTAAAGAAAGAATTTGAAATGAAAGACCTTGGAAAAACAAAATATTGTCTTGGTTTACAAATTGAGCATATGCATAATGGCATACTATACTGAGAAACTCTTAAAGCGTTTCAATATGGACAAAGCGAATCCTTTAAGCACCCCGATGATTGTTAGATCACTAAATTTTGACAATGATCCATTTCGTCCATGCGAAGATAATGAAGAGATTCTTGGTCCAGAGATACCATATCTTAATGCAATTGGAGCTCTTGTGTATCTTACTAACTGTACAAGACCTAACATTTCTTTGGCAGTTAATTTGTTAGCAAGATTTAGTTCAGCCCCTACTAAACGGCATTGGAACGGGATTAAACACATTTTTCGATACCTTCGAGGCACTATTGATTTAGGCTAGTTTTATCTAAACGATTCAAAAGAAGGGTTAGTTGGTTATGCAAATGCAGGTTATTTATCTGATCCCCATAAAGCACAATCTCAAACTATATATGTATTTAAGAATGGAGGAACTGCGATTTCATGGCGTTCACAGAAGCAAACACTTGTTGCAACATCTTCAAATCATGCTGAAGTCATTGCACTGCATGAAGCTTCAAGAGAATGCGTATGGTTAAGATCTATGTCACGACACATATTGACCTCTAGCGGACTAGAGAAAGATCGAAGTCCAACTCCTATCTATGAAGATAATGCAGCTTGTGTCTCGCAGATGAAGGAAGGGTATATCAAAAGTGATAGAGCAAAGCATATACCACTAAGATACTTTGAGTATACTCGGGACCTTATTAAAGACAATCAGGTTGAGATGAGATATGTCCAATCCTGCAACAGCTTAGTTGATCTTTTCACAAAAGCACTTCCCACAGCAACATTCCGGAAACACGTTCATCACATTGGCATGCGCCATGTACAGAGGATGTAACACCTTATATATTGCAACTTGAGGGGGAGCTACAAACTGAACTCTTTTCCCTTAGCTAAGGTTTTTTCCCATTGAGTTTTTTTTAGCAAGGTTTCTAACGAGGCAGTACTTGAAAACCCCAAAGTTTGCAAAGTGTCATCTAAAAGGGAGTGTTATGAATATCTAGTTCAAGATCAAGATTTACCCATCTAGATCTACCAAGCAAATGGATAAGCTCTTTGTCAAACTTATTGATAATGTGTCATACTACATGACCATCAAATAGTTAATCTTATCTAGAGAAAAAAGTTAATCTTTTGTATTATAAATACTAACTCAATATAAAGGAGAAAATGCATCTCATACATAAACATTAATAAGTGATACATTTTACTACTTTCTCTCTTTGCCAAATTTTTTAAAATTCTCAAGTTTTAGCACTAATATTTTGTGTTAATTCTCATTAAATAATAACACTTTGGTTATTTTCGTGATTTTTCTTCTTCAACATGTTGTTGGGTGGGTCCCTTTTATTCTTTTTGGTTTTATATATTATCCTTTTCATTTAACTTTATGATTGAATATGGCTTGCTGTGTTATAATCAATGTTGTAAAACTCCCGACTAGGCAGCCAAGTACTCTCTGATTACTCCCCGCCTAGATCGAGTACTTCCTGTCTTGGCCGAGTACTCCTTAGGTATTTTCCGAGTAATCCCCGACTACTCCCGAGTACTCGCGACTCCCTAGTCGACCGTCCAGGACTGCCTAACGACTTTAACAGCCTTGGTTATAATCGTTGTTGGTTATCCATGAAGTCAAACACATTAATGTCCATTAATTGGTTGCATAGTTGAATAAGTCAATCGTAGCATATATGGGCTGGATTTAGCCATAAATATAAGTCGGTGTTGATGATTCGAGGTTTGACTTTTGTTATTAGACCCAGATGGATACAAAGAGTATGTGTATGCTGTTATTTTTTAGCTCACGATCAATGGTATATAAACTGTTGTGTTCCATGTGACGGATGCTTGATTTCTGCTCCTATCATTTAGTTTTCGACGGCACCAAGTGATGATGGAAAACTAGGCAAGTATGTAGTGTTTACTAGTTGGATACTTGAACTGAACGAGTTTTATCTTACCGCACTGTCGTATTTTCGGATGAGTGTTTACGGGTGTTGGCCTTAGATGAAGGTTTTCTCCAGATCAGAAAACGAGTGTATCTCAATGTAATGAATTTAGCCTGTAGCCTCGTCCCATTTAAAAGATTGGTTAGCCGTTAAAAAATATATTTTTGATCATTTCAATAAAGAAAACTTGATTGCTAAAGAATTTAATGAACCAATCAGTACCCAACAAGAAAAATTGTAGCATTTGTATCAACCTGGTTTTCCAAATCTTTAGATTAAATCATATTAATAAGTAAAGTTCATGAGGCAACGGGACTGTCACATTTATTCCGCGTAAAGTTAATGCACCCGCCCAACTTTCCAACCGTAAAACTTCATATGGGCAAATAGTCGTCTGCCACTTGATATCTCTCCATCATAAACACACAGTAACAGACACAACACATGTGCTTTCGTGTGTATATATACACACCAACCAAGACAATGGGACATCAAAATCATCCCACACTTTTGCAATAGATAACCCCTCTTAATTACTTGCATTCACTTTTGCAGCATTTGTAGAAATGACGCGTGAGCAAAAAAGATGGTTTGTTGTGATGATATCAATAACCATTACACTAACAATGGCTTCTTTGGAGGTTAATGGTGCCCCTCAAGTTCCGTGTTACTTCATCTTTGTTGATTCTTTGGTCGATAATGGGAACAATAACCGTATCGTGTCATTGGCAAAAGCTAATTACTTGCTGAAGAAACGTGGATCTACTCACTGGTAGCAGATCTACTTTCCTCGGGTGTGATTATACTATTTCACCGATGGTTCCTCTGGATCTGTGTTCTTCCACCTACAAAATGAACAGCGCCGTTACTTACCCCTCAGAAAGGGACAGAGGGGTCCTCTTTGGGGTAACCCTCCGGCGTGAGAATCAGTATCTTTGTGGAGAAAATAATAATGTGTGAGTCAGTGAATCTCAAGAGTATTGCTGAATCGCTGAATACTCTTGATTGTGTGCCTGTCCGTTTTTCTGTAACTGATTGGGAGTGAAAGTAATTCAATATGATTCAATGTGTTCTCACTGCTTGTAACTGTCAATGATTGAGTATGAATGTGTCATCAAAGTGGAGTTGATGCTGTATTTATAGTGCTAGGGTTTTTACTGGTTGGGCTCAACCTCGTTGGCCTCCTCCAATCGCACTGCGCCACGTGCCCTCTGGGACACCTGGCGCTTTCTCGTTGGTTGTAATCACGTGGTAGCACATGTGTCATGCTGAGTTGTCGACCTTTCATTTGGCAGTTGTCAACATCAGCATATTCTTACTCCTTAAAAAGATGCCTTCTGGAAGATTGTCTGACGTGCACAATCAAGGTTGCCCTAATCCTGATTTGGATAAGGACGAGGTTGATTATGTGCACGTGTGATATGCGCCCATCCTGAGGATGCGCGAAGTCTTCTTTTTATTCTCACGCGCAGATATTTCATGCGCAGGTGCGATATGCACGAGCGTGTGATATGCGCCGCGCGCATATGTGACGCGCGAGCATATGTGATGTGCAAGAGCATGTGATATCCGCCGCGCGTTGATGCGCCGCGCGCATATGTGATGCGCGAGCATATGATGCCTGAGCATGTTTTGTATGCGCCATGCGCCTAGGTTTTGGCTTTGTGCCTTCATAATGTCTTTATCTTGTGGGTTGACCCGCCTTGCTTGGTGTTGAGGCGGGTACATACCTCTTCAAGCCCCCCCAGTCTAATGTGTGTCTTATCTCGCGCGAGCGCGGTAAGATAGATATTAGACTCACTGAATTGTTCTTTTAAAGGGGTTTTGTCGTTTTCTTGGTTGTTTCCATCGTTGCGCGAAGTTCTATCCATTTGGTTGAAAACGAAAGGTCCAAACACGTGGTTGGTTGGTGGTGACGTGCGCCGTAAACGTGTCAGACGTTTCGTGTGCTCGAGGTGCTACAGTTGCCTTTCATGTCCCCTCACACAGCTGTCTTGAACAAGTGTCGCACTCGCATTGGTTAGTGCCTGCGAGTGGGGGCGCGTCTCTGTTCCGTGGCAGGTCGGTTACATTTTTATGTCCCCTCACACAGCTGTTAGGGACACGTGTCGCGCCCTCGTTGGCTTGCACCTGCGAGTGGGGGCGCGTGAAATCCGATCATTTTGTAGGTGGAAGAACACAGATCCAGAGGAACCATCGGTGAAATAGTATAATCACACCCGAGGAAAGTAGATCTGCTACCAGTGAGTAGATCCACGTTTCTTCATTGGCGCCATCCACTGTTACAAACGTCAATCAGATCTCATCAGATCTACATAAAAAAAAATCACCATGGTTTCTGGCGTTCTTAACGTTGATCAACCTCTGGAGGATATTGAACGTGAGGGTGTTAACGACGGACAGCAGGTTCTGAGGGTTCCGCGTGATTCTACGCGTACCACCAGCAACCGTCCCTTCGTCACAACCCCTCACGGCCAGACTGAAACTCCTCCAGACGATCTCACGTTACAAAACATGGCCGGCGCGAAACTGAAAGGACCAATGGGTCCAGAAGAAGAAGCAAATGATCCAAATGAATGGCTCATAAACGAGCAGCGGCGTCTGATGGAAAAGTATGAGGAAATGGTCAAACAAAAGAAGCTAGCCGATCAAACACAAAGGCAAGCGTTTGATAAACAGACTACAAAAAGGCCGCGCGCGCCGGAAGAAGGACATTCTATTCACACTGCACACACCGAGTTCAGTGATGAAGAGGTGCATAGCATGAGGAAGACGCGGGATACTCATGCAGGAGGCTCACAGCTCCGCGCGCCTGTGAACATGGCGCCTGGACCCAGAGCCGATCTGGATTTGCACATGCCGTACAGCCCACCAGTCAGAGGACAAGTGGACGTAACCACACCCTACAGACCAGCCATCTTGGTGAAGCACTCAAAGTTCACTGCGCGCATCGCGCAGGCACCCATCCAGCACAAGACCAAGATGCCAAGTGGCTTGGGTAAATATGACGGCACGACAGATCCAGATGATTTCTTGCAAGGTTTCTATAACACGGGAAACCTAGAGAGCTGGACGATGCCAACATGGTGTCATATGTTTGCTCGCTGCCTCACGGGCGCAGCGCGAGTATGGTTCGAGAGCTTGCCGACAGGGAAAATTGATGGGTTCGAGGAGCTATTAGAAAAGTTCCAGGCCCACTTCGTACAGCAGCGCAGGCACACGCGCGATCCTGATGACATCATGCACTGCATACGCAGGAATGATGAAACGATTGAAGATTACATCACTCGTTTCAATCAGGAGTCCCTGGCAATCGGGGGTATAACTGAGCAACTCCTGCGCGTGGCCTTTATACAAGGCGCGCGCAGTGATCAGTTACGACGAGCTCTCGTAAGCAAAGATGGTATGCCCACCACGTGGGCCAAGTTAATGGAGGCATCGCGAGTTTTCGCGAGAAATGAGAAGCAGATTGCCCAAGATAGGGCAAGAGAAAGAGCGCATCAGGCTGAATCACCGCGCAACAAAGAGAAGAGGGCCAAACAGAACTCTGTATGGTCCAGGTTGCAGCCAACAAGTTTTTCTTCCGCGGAAAAACAAGCGCAACCAAGCTCACCCCAGCCCCAAAAAGATGTTCGTAATCGTGGGGAGGGTGACAAGAGGGAGGGCGGCAGAGATCCTAGCAGACCTCTGCCAAGAATATGGACACCCCTCACTAAAACACCTTCACAGGTGTTAAGCACTGAGAATGTCCAATTCAAGCCTCCCAAGCAACTACACTACAAGGGACCGCAAAACAGTGGCAAATATTATGAATTTCACAGGTCCCCGGGCCACAACACCGACGCATGCCATCATTTAAAGGATGCGATCGAGAAGGATGTAAAGTCTGGCAGGCTGGCTCACTTGGTGAAAAACCAAAGAATAGAAGATGAGCAACCGGAAGGAGCCTCTGCCAGCAAGAAATACAAAAGAATCTGTGTGGTTGAGGGGGGACGACAAGGGCAGACGTCAAAAAAGAGAAGCGCGCAAATCCACGGGGATTGGCTGCGAGCAGCAAGTTATCTTCCCAAGAATCAGGGGAGGCCCTTCAATAAGCAGTCCTCTCGTCATCACCACGCACATTGCTCATTACGAAGTGTCAAAGGTCCTGGTGGACACTGGAAGTGAATCTGACATTATGTATGAGCAGTGTTTCAGAAAGTTAGACCCGGCAGACCAAGCGCGGCTCGAAATTGTGAACGCACCAATCTGTGGTGTTTCAAATGAAATCATCCATCCCCTAGGCCAGATTCAGTTTGAACTAACTATGGGGGATGATGAGCACAAGCGAGCAGAAGTTGTCAACTTCTTGGTCTTGCCCACCACGTCATGCCACAATATGATCCTGGGTAGGGGAACGATTGCCCAATTTAATGCTGTGCCGTCGCCAGCTCACGGCGCATTGGGGTTCCCTACACCAACAGGCGTAACATTTGTTTACTGCGATCATTTGTGCGCAGTGACAAGTACGCCGCGGGAAGGGAGAATGAAACTTCCAACGGCGGACAATGCGCCAGAGAAGTGGATTTTTAAACCCAAAATTCCCCGAGCAAACGGTCACAATTGGCGCTACCATTTCAGACGAAACGAGATTGAGAATGAAAAGGTTGCTCACAAAATACATGTCGGTCTTCGCGTGGCAACACTCCGATATGACTGGGGTCCCGCGAGACTTGGCGCAACATTCTCTTAACACGTTCAAGTCGGTGGAGCCAATTGCTCAGAAGAAGAGAATCATGGGGGATGAAAAGGCGAAGGCCATGAATGAACAAGTTGAGGACCTGTTGCGCGCAAACATTATCCGCCCGATCCGATACCAGACGTGGGTAGCCAATCCTGTGATGGTAAAGAAAAGCAACGGGTCATGGAGGATGTGTATTGACTTCAAGGACCTCAATAAAGCATGTCCGAAAGACTGTTATCCCCTACCAAACATCGACGCAAAGGTGGACTCCGTGGCGCCATTCAAACTCAAATGTTTCCTGGATGCTTACAAAGGCTATCACCAGATTCAAATGGCACCACAAGACGAAGACAAGACGGCCTTCAGGACCGACAAGGGTGTTTTCTGTTACACAAAAATGCCCTTTGGTCTAAAGAATGCGGGCGCCACCTATCAGAGACTTATGGATTCGGTTTTCAGTGAACAAATCGGAAGAAATCTAGAAGTCTACGTTGATGATTTGGTGATCAAGAGCAGGGAGGAGAGACAAATGCTCAATGACATCGAGGAAACTCTTCAGCGCCTAACGGAAGTTAACATGAAGCTCAACCCGAGCAAATGTATTTTCGGTGCGGAAGAGGGGAAATTTCTTGGTGTAATGGTCACTAAGGATGGTTTCAAGGTGAACCCTGAGAAGGTGGAAGCCATCCTTGACATGCCTTCACCAGCCACCATGAAAGAGGTTCAGAAGCTGAATGGTAGACTGGTGTTAATCAACAGGTTCCTAGCGAACCACGCCAGCAAATCTACTCCATTCGTTAACACTTTGAGGAACTGCTTGAAGAAGAGCCAATTCAAGTGGACGCCTGAGGCTGAGCAAGCTTTCACTGAGATAAAAGAATGTCTCATAAAGCTGCCCGCGCTCACAGCTCCACTTCCTGGCGAAACCCTTACATTGTACTTGTCAGCTGGAGATCGCGCCATCGGCGCAGTATTATTGGTGGATCGCAAGGGGATCCAAACGCCAATATACTATGTGAGTCGAGTGCTCACAGACCCTGAGACGCGCTATTCCATCATGGAAAAATTAGTTTTGTCACTAACACACGCGTCGCGCAAGCTACATAGATACTTCAATGGACATCCTATTGAAGTACTGACTGGTTATAACATCCAGCAAGTCTTGCGACGCCCCGCGCTCTCCGGAAGGCTGACAAAGTGGGCGCTGGAGTTAGGTGAACACACGATCACCTATAAGCCCCGTCCAGCAATAAAGGGTCAAGTTTTAGCGGATTTCATCACGGAAATCCCAGAGGGAAAGATTGAAGAAGCTCAGCGCGAGGTAGACCCTCCGCGAGCAAATGATGAAGAAGATGTTTGGAGGCTATTCACTGATGGAGCCTCCAACAACGAATGGTCCGGCGCAGGCCTCAAACTGGTGGACCCTGATAATCATGAATATACCTATGCTATTAGGTTGGACTTCAAGAGTACCAACAATGAGGCTGAGTATGAAGCCCTGCTGGTTGGTCTGCGCATCGCGCGCAAGTTTGGGGTTAAAAGACTAGAGGCGCATGTTGATTCTTACTTGGTAGCTGCTCAGGTCAACGGCCTATATGACGCCAAGGAGAACACAATGCCTCTGTATCTAGAGCAGGCAAAAAAGCTCGTTGAGCAGTTTGACTTCTTCAGAATCATACACATCTCGCGCAGCGAAAACAAGTCCGCTGACGCGTTGAGTAAAATGGCATCAACTAATTTTGATCACTTTGGCAAAGATGTCAGGGTGGAAGTAATGAGCAGCCCGTCAGTGCAAACGCAATCGGTCCTTGTAATTCATACAACCCCTTCATCCTGGATAACTCCAATAATGGAATTCCTGAAGGAGGGGAAGTTACCGGACGATCGCGCACAGGCGAGAAAGATAAGACACAAGGCGCAGAATTATGAACTACTTGATGGTACAGTATATCGGCGCTCTTATCTTGGACCGCACATGAAATGCCTGGATGCTGAAGAAGCAAGCTATGTGATTAGGGAGATTCATGAAGGAATCTGCGGAATACACGCTGGCCCGCGCATGGTGGTTGCCAAGGCAATGAGCGCAGGCTACTATTAGCCAGGCATGTACTTGGATGCGCTAAAAGAAATCCAAAAATGCAAGGCATGTCAGAGCCACGCGCCAAACACCATGCGACCAAAGAACAACTTGATTCCAGTGACCTCCGCATGGCCTTTCCACAAATGGGCCATTGATATTGTGGGGCCCCTGCCGCAAGCGCAAGGCCGAGTGAAATTTTTGGTAGTGGCGATAGATTATTTCACAAAATGGGTTGAGGCCAAGCCACTAGCAAGAATCACAGCTGAGGCGATGAAACAATTTATCTGGAGCCACATCATTTGCCGTTTTGGCCTTCCTATGGAAATTGTGAGCGACAATGGCAAACAATTCACTGACAGGAAGATATCCTGCTGACTCAAAGAATTGCACATCAACCAAATCTTCACTTCGGTCTACCACCCTCAAGGGAATGGCCAAGTGGAGCGCGCGAATCAAAGTTTGTTAAATGGGCTGAAGAAAAAGGTTGGAGGGAGAATCTCATTCTTGGGTCGAAGAGTTACCTAATGTCTTGTGGGCGCACAGGACATTAAGCAAAACTAGCAATGGCGAATCCCCGTTCAGCCTAACCTATGGGACAGAGGCTATGATCCAGCAGAAATTGGATGCCCATCCCGTAGGTTACTCATGATGAGCAAGACTGATAACGAGCGCGAAAGAAGATTGGATCTCAACTTGCTTGAAGGTCGCAGAGAAGCGGCTATCATCAATGAAGCCAAATACAAGAAAAAGTTGGAAAAATATTACAATCAGCGTGTTAAAGAATGCCACTTCAAGAAAAATGATTTTGTCCTTCGAAACAACGAAGCTAGTCGCGCGATACCCCCAGGAAAAATGTCCCCCAATTGGGAGGGACCTTATCAAATTTCAGAAGATTTGGGGAAAGGCGCGTACACTTTAAAAGATTTGAATGGAAAAAAGATACCGCGCGCATGGAACGCGGCACAGCTTAGAAAATGCTTCATGTAAAAGTTCAAATATGTAATCAAGGCTTTTAAGCCATCATGAATGATGATTCGCGCTATCTTTCAATATTTGTTCTATTACCTTTGCATACATGTTTCACACTTCCTTTATTAATTTGGAGCAATATGACAACACTATATTGACTTCAAAACAAAATAAAACGAAGTAAAACATACATGCGCGAGCCTTAGCTCAAACGCGTTAACGAGTCTTAACTCTAAAACATCAGGGCCTTAGCCCAAACATACGAGCCTTAGCTCAAACACGTTAATGAGTCTTAACTCTAAACACGTCAGGGCCTTAGCCCAAAACAAAGAGCCTTAGCTCAAAACACTCACAAACATCCATCTTACATCCCGCGCAGCTTGATCATAAAACTCCTTAAACGACTAAGGCAAAGTACATGCCATAACATAGTTGTTAAGGTCTCAGGTCGAGATCGCGCGAGGAATCATAGTGGATATCTGAGTAACACATGCTGACATGTAATGGCTAAAACTCATACTTCCATGTAAAAACAGCGCGACTATGACGCGCGAAAAAGGAATTGTGAAAAGTTATCGCGCATGTCAGCATAAACAAGATGCTGCGAAACCACTTACAAAATACGACTATGGTTAAGTGAATAATTTCCTTACAACCTTGTTCTTATTTTAACGTGCAACCATATCTTATATCTATACAAGCAAACATGAAGAGATGAATGGAAATGCGCAAGATGTGAAAAGGAGAAAACAAGTTTCATTCCATTGCATTGAAATTTACAAGTATGATGAGTTACAAATTACAAGTACAAAAAAAAAAAAAATACAAAATTCGATGAAGGGCTTCTCAAGTCTCCACGTCGACGTCAGCCGCTTCATCACCCTCATCATCTCCCGCAGCATCTGGCGCGGTCTGCTCCTCATCTCCGAACTGACCATAGTCAAGTTCTTCCTCCTCATTGGAGTCTTCGATCACAACGGTGTCAGGAGCAGATTTCTTTCGCCGCACCAGAACCGCTGGTAGGGGCAGCATCCCCCGCGCCACCATCATCGCCACCAGCCCTCTCGCATTCGTCAAGCAACTTCTTTAGCGCGCCGAGGTCGGGCTGGTCAGCAAGCGCAGCTATCTGCAAATCATTAGAAAAAGTAATGAGTACAAAACACTTAGAAAAGTTAGTCAAGTAAAACTCATTAAGGTCAAGGTACCTGCATAAGGATGGGGATGGGAGTATTCATATACTTTTCCCCCACCGCGGCCATGTCCGCGCAGGCCGCATCGCTCTTGTAAGGGTACTCGGATGGGTTCTTCCTCAACATGCCATATTCATACCCATCCGTAAACCCTTCAGCTCGGCCCACCAAGCGCGCGACGGCATTGCAGTCCATCACAAGGGCCTGAAACTCGGCGGAATATTTCATCGCCAAAGCGCAGCGAGTCATGCCCTGTGACACCAGCCATTGGCGATCTTGCGCTGAGGCCAGCAACAGACGTCTCGAGGGCAGGAACCTGATAGTTTAATAACTCAACAGTTTCCTTAGTCTTTTTTAGTTCCTCCTTATCAGACGCTGCTGCCGCCAAAATTTTTTCTTTCTCCGCCTGCGCAGCACCAAGTGCTTCCTGGCTGGACGCCGCCGTCGCCAAGGCCTCATCTCTATCGGCCTGCGCGGCCGCCAACTCCCTCTTCAGGCGCGCAACCTGGCTCTCCAGTGATGATTTCTCAGTTATACTCTGGACAATAGCTTGGTTACGCGCCTCAGCCTGCTGTTCCAAGACACGCACTCTGCGCGCGTACTTGGCAACTTCGGCCTCTGCCAACTGCTGCTTCTCCCGCGCAGCTTGGAGCTCATGCCCGCGCTTGATATAGGCGGTGTTGGCACTTGCTCGGTTTTCACTGAGCTCCGCCTGGAGTTTCTCAGCTCGCGCGCGAGCATCAGAAAGGTTCCAGGCAGCCACCTTGGCCTCTCGCTGGGCTTCCACAAAAGCATCGCGTACTTTAATATAATCACGATGAAGCTCTTGGGAAGCAGCGAAGAAAGCAGACCCAGCGAAAATATGGTCGTTCAGCAAGTCCGCGCGGGTGCGCTCCTCCTGATACCTCCTTTCAGTAGGAGGCACGGCATGAGCCCAGAAGTCCTCGCATACGCCCATGGATTGGAAGGAACTGTTTTCATTAATATTCCATCTCGGGCGGTAAACGTGGTCACCTTCCTGCAAAACACAAGAAATGTTCTAAGTCATAAAACATACTTATATGGAGGTACGCGCAGCGGTGTAACAAAATAAAACATACCTGCGGGGATGAAGCAGGAAAGTCAACGCCAGCCCCACCAGAAGTCTGCGCCGCGAACTCTTGCGGCATCGCAGGGCTGGCGCGGTCTCCCAAGGAGTCTTCAGCTTGAACCCCCTCGTCCTCCTCATCTTCTTCAACAGGCCTCTTCTCCTGCGACCTGGAAGGCTCCAAACCAGCCTCGCGGGGAGGGCTGCGTGCAGGAGGAGGCGAGGGAGGTCTCGACGCCGCCAGTTCGGCGCGCAATACGGTTTCCTGCTCCTTGGTAATCCCAATAAGGGGAGACTCAGCACTAGCAGGAGCAGGACCAGAATCAGCGGCGCCAGCAGCGGCGCCAGGAGTATCACCAGCAACTGTTGCGCCAGCTACAACTCCTATGACCAAATAAACAAGGAAAAATGGTTTATGACTGAGTCCAAGAGGAAAAATTCAGAAGACAAATGTGCAAAACTTACCTTGGCGCAATTCTGTTCGCGCGGCGAACATCGCCATAAAATTCATTCTACCCTTTTCAGAGGGTAGAACAGGGGACTTCGATGGAGTCCCCGGCGCAGCCGTAGCACCTTGTGGCGCCTGCGGCTGATCTGTTACCGTCGCCGGCTCTGCAAACATTCAAAGGAGCAAAGGTTTAATAACAACTCAATCAGATGAAGATAAGCAAAGTATACCTGTTGCAGGCGCGGCACTGCTTCTCTCTTCAGCCGCGCGAACGGAGGAGGCAACGCCACCATACCTCAAGTGGACAGGAGGCCTGCCCACTCTCACAGGCAAGGAAGCTAAAGAAACCTTGGTGGTAAACACCTGGGTTTCCTTTGGTCCCTTCGTTTGAGCATGGGGTATGAGCAACAGGGGGTGTCATCTTTCTTCTGTTTCTTACTGGCCCCTGCGCCAGATTTCCCCTTAGTTTTGCGCTTTAGTAGGGGCGCCTCCTCTTCCTCCTCCTCCTCCTCCTCTTCTGCGAGCTCTAGCTCGTAGTTTTCAAGCGCATCTACAAAACAAGCAACAGAACTGTTAATAAACTTGGGTATTCTAAAGGAATGAGCATAAGTGCGAAGGCTTACCAGGCGCGTCACTGTCAAAGTCAAAATCCAGATCCACTGGGATAAACATGTCATCGAAGCGATCTGGGAAACCAACCTCCCCAACGCCAAGCTCGACGGAGCCGCCCTCCACATGTTCATCATAAGCGGCAAGGATATAATCCTTGGTGACTGCGCAAAAACAAGTTAAATGATATCAGCAAAAGAACGATGTTCGCGCAGGAAAATAAATAAAGCAATAAAAAAAAAAAAAAAAAAAAAAAAACTTACACAACCCGTCGACTTGGATAACGGGCTCAAGCGCGCTGTCGGCCCAGAGCTTACTCATGCCGACCCCCACCAGCGCCTCCTCGCAAATTTTCTTCGCGGGGGATGGTTCGGCGGTCAGTTTCTTAACCCAGGCGCCAGTTGGGTTCTTGAGGACACCCTCATCCGCAGGCGCAGAAGAGATAGAGCGCATGGTCATACGGATGGGGATCACACCAGACCTTATGTAAAAGAACCTCTCAGACCAGTCATGAAGGCTCTTGAATGAAACAGTGGAGCACTTCACCTTCTGACTGCGAGGAATAAAAGAGATCCAATTGTCTTGGATCTTGGCCTTATAAAAATACTGAAAGCGCCGAGGAGTGGGTTCCTCGCGCTGGGATTTGCACATGAACTCAAAGTGAGTCACGCGCACGAGTCCAAACGGATGGACTTGGGATATATGAATCCCATAGAACTTCAGCAGTGCACCCACAAACCTTGTCATCGGGAGACGAAGGTTGCAGTGGGTGAAAAAGTGGCTATATAGGGATATATAGCCGGCAGGCGGGTCCGCCGCCGTTTGCCCGGACCTAGGCAACATGCAGCCAAACAGGGTGGGAAAGCCCTGAGAGGCGATGAGGTTGTCGAGATCGGCCTGCTTCAATTTGCAGGGGATTTCATTCCACCTTTTGGTGGCCTTGGTCCTCCCTACTTCCTCCGATGTGGTCTCAACAACCTTCTTCCCCTTCCCCTTTTGCTTCAATGTCGACATCACCACAGATTTCACACGGCGTCTTCGAGAGGCAACGGAGGTGATTGAAGGGCTAGACGAGTCTGAACTATCAGACATACAACTGCAATAGCCGATAATCGAGGATTCGAATCGATGTAAACACTCAAATCCGAATGTGAAAGACAGAAACTTGAATTTTAGCAACAATGAAGATGAAGATAAAAATTTCCTAAGGGCCTGCTTTTATAGGACCAGGAGAGAGAAATGTGGCAGCTGATCGGATTTCACGCGCCCCCACTCGCAGGTGCAAGCCAACGAGGGCGCGACACGTGTCCCTAACAGCTGTGTGAGGGGACATAAAAATGTAACCGACCTGCCACGGAACAGAGACGCGCCCCCACTCGCAGGTACTAACCAATGCGAGTGCGACACGTGTTCAAGACAGCTGTGTGAGGGGACATGAAAGGCAACTGTAGCACCTCGAGCACACGAAACGTCTGACACGTTTACGGCGCACGTCACCACCAACCAACCACGTGTTTGGACCTTTCGTTTTCAACCAAATGGATAGAACTTCGCGCAACGATGGAAACAACCAAGAAAACGACAAAACCCCTTTAAAAGAACAATTCAGTGAGTCTAATATCTATCTTACCGCGCTCGCGCGAGATAAGACACACATTAGACTGGGGGGGCTTGAAGAGGTATGTACCCGCCTCAACACCAAGCAAGGCGGGTCAACCCACAAGATAAAGACATTATGAAGGCACAAAGCCAAAACCTAGGCGCATGGCGCATACAAAACATGCTCAGGCATCATATGCTCGCGCATCACATATGCGCGCGGCGCATCAACGCGCGGCGGATATCACATGCTCTTGCACATCACATATGCTCGCGCGTCACATATGCGCGCGGCGCATATCACACGCTCGTGCATATCGCACCTGCGCATGAAATATCTGCGCGTGAGAATAAAAAGAAGACTTCGCGCATCCTCAGGATGGGCGCATATCACACGTGCACATAATCAACCTCGTCCTTATCCAAATCAGGATTAGGGCAACCTTGATTGTGCACGTTAGACAATCTTCCAGAAGGCATCTTTTTAAGGAGTAAGAATATGCTGATGTTGACAACTGCCAAATGAAAGGTCGACAACTCAGCATGACACATGTGCTACCACGTGATTACAACCAACGAGAAAGCGCCAGGTGTCCCAGAGGGCACGTGGCGCAGTGCGATTGGAGGAGGCCAACGAGGTTGAGCCCAACCAGTAAAAACCCTAGCACTATAAATACAGCATCAACTCCACTTTGATGACACATTCATACTCAATCATTGACAGTTACAAGCAGTGAGAACACATTGAATCATATTGAATTACTTTCACTCCCAATCAGTTACAGAAAAACGGACAGACACACAATCAAGAGTATTCAGCGATTCAGCAATACTCTTGAGATTCACTGACTCACACATTATTATCTTCTCCACAAAGATACTGATTCTCACGCCGGAGGGTTACCCCAAAGAGGACCCCTCTGTCCCTTTCTGAGGGGTAAGTAACGGCGCTGTTCATTTTGTAGGTGGAAGAACACAGATCCAGAGGAACCATCGGTGAAATAGTATAATCACACCCGAGGAAAGTAGATCTGCTACCAGTGAGTAGATCCACGTTTCTTCACTTGCCATACGGTATTGATTTCCCCGGTGGCCCGACCGGAAGGTTTAGCAATGGCAAAACAGTTGTCGATACTGTTGGTAAGTTTCATCGTGTTACTTTGTTACGTATGAAATCATGCATGCATATATTTATTAATCTCATGCTATTTCAAATGACTGTCCAGATAGATGTTTTTGACAAAAAAATTCAAGTTTGACCATCTACGGTTAGAACACTCTTTCATGTAATGGTTGCACGACAAATTTTTTTTTTTTTTTAGTTTGAACCACCCCCCCCCCCCCCCCTTAAATTAAGTGGTCGTTGGATGGTGTGAAATTAGATACCCTTTTATATTGCTACTTATAATCATGCATGTACATGTTTAACATGATCATATATAAGTCTTACGAAGCTATAAATTTCTTCATCTTAGCTGAGCTTCTGGGATTCAATGGTTATATTCCACCATATGCAAATGCTAGGGGCCGTGCAATACTTAATGGCGTAAATTATGCCTCGGCGGCAGCAGGAATCAGAGACGAAACTGGACGACAATTGGTACGTACATGCTATCTAAAGTTCTACAATTATGTTCCTGGAACATTATTAACTGTTAGATTTAGTTTAATTACCATCACTCAACGCTAATAATACAAGCATTGATTTACAGGGTGCACGAATTAGCTTCGGCGGGCAGGTGAATAACTACAAAAATACAGTGTCACAAGTGGTGAATATACTCGGAAACCAAACCTCAGCAGCGAATTATCTTAGAAAATGTATATATTCGGTTGGATTGGGAAGCAACGATTATCTCAACAACTATTTCATGCCTAATTTCTATCGAACTAGCAGACAATATACACCGGAGCAGTATGCTTCAGTTCTCATTCAACAATATTCTCAGCTAATACGAGTAAGTACAAGATAATGAGATATTGGTAAATCCTCACTAACAATCAAAATTTTCAAGCTGTAGACTAAGATACAAACGTACGTAAATATTACATCGATTTTTTCTTTATTACCAACAAAAATGAATTTTGGTACTTTCAGGAACTGTATAACTATGGAACAAGGAAACTTGTGTTGAATGGCATTGGACAGATCGGGTGTAGTCCAAACGCGCTGGCTCAAAATAGTAACGATGGGTCTACATGTGTCGACAGAATCAACTCCGCCAACAAATTGTTCAACAGCAAGCTTATATCTCTTGTCGATAACTTCAACAGGGACCTACCCGATGCAAAATTCATCTACATCAACAATTACGACATTTTCCAAGACTTGATCAATAACCGTCAATCCTACGGTATAGTATATATTTATATCAGCAGCCTTTGATCGTTCTTAGATCAAATAGTTTGCGATTCAAAGGAATATTTTTCAAGAAACTAACATTGTTTTGAATGAAATGTGCAGGTTTCACAGTGACAAATGCCGGATGTTGCGGAGTGGGAAGGAATAATGGGCAAATCACGTGTCTTCCTGCTCAAACACCTTGCCGAAACAGAAATCAACATCTATTTTGGGACGCTTTTCACCCTACTGAAGCTGCAAATGTAATCGTTGGTAGGAGATCTTACAATGCTCAGTCAGCATCTGATGCTTATCCGATGGATATTCGTCAACTGGCTCAGCTTTAAACTTACTAGGTTCCGCCATACCTACGGGTCAGAGTACATGACTATTTTGAGAAGGCATTGGTTTGAGATCCCTTATACCAGCTACTTTAGTATGTGTACCTTTGCAATTGTGTTTACTATGATTGTTTTGATAAATGTATTTATGTATTATTATGAAATGAAAAGAACAAGTTAAGTTTAAGCTTTAGTGTGTACGGATTCAATTCATGCATGCTAGCGCATACATTTGTATAGCCATGTTTCATATCCGGCCCCATACTCATTGATTATCGGGCATGTAAGTTAGTTTGTCAAAAAATTCCGACTGGGATTTATAATACACCAGTAATTCGACCCCGTGCGTTGCATGGGTTGTGGAACCATAGCCGAAGCTCAGATCTTGGTGTTCAAGAGTCAAATAGAATCTTCTCGATTTTGATCATAGCTTTATAAATTGATAAAACACTAGTAGCAAAAAAAAAAACCTTTAATGACATGCGTACTGTAACACGCAAAGATTAATGACCTTCAAATGTGTGTGTCATTAAAAAAATGTCATAATTTTAAGTTTTAAAACATTTGTGACACTTATTTTGTGTGTCATCCTTCTATTGTCATAAATTAAATTTGTGTCATATTGAGTCTTGGAGTGTTGATAAACCCCAATGTTGTCGGTCCTGGGCGTTGAGGTGGTAAGTCGACACAAATTCGGTCGGTTTTCGGTTAAATGCGTTATGATACTGGAACTAAAAACCAAAAATAAATCAAAACATATAAAAGTTGATGTGGATCAATTGAGTGATGTCATTTGGTAACACTTGGGCTTTGGGCAGATCCGAGCATTGGCGATCCCGGAAGTTGAGGCAGTGACTCTACACAAATTCGGCTAATTTCCGTTACATTGGTTACGGTACCGAAATTAAAACAAAATGTAGTGAGTCGACGCAAATTCGTTCAATTACCGTTATGTTTGTCATGGTATCAGAACACTAAAAACAAAAAAAAAACAAAAAGCAAAATTCAAGTACCAATACGGTGCCGCCAAATGACTCAATCAACACTTAGCGGCACCAAAGTTTGTAATTATTATATATAATACTACGTTTTTTACTATTTACAATTTCATATATATAATTTTATTAACCAAAGAAATTAAAAAAATATAAAAGCTAAAAGTAAATGAATTAGGAAAAAAGTAGATCTATTAACCGAGTACAAAGACAGAAAAAAATAGAAAACATTTAAATGTATGATTCGGTAAACTAGAATACGTGTTTTGGGTAATATGGTCGTGACCTGATATCATATATATACTCATCTCCTACTCACGGAAATTGTAAAAACTGATCCCATGCGCAGTCCCATACTCGTCCCATTTATTTGTTATATGGTATATATGTCAGCTTCAGGTTTCTTTTGCCATCTCTATTTTGGGCTTCATATACATGTGTGTGGTTTTCTGTACACTATTTGGGTCTTGATGGTCCCACAATGTGTGAGACAAGTTGTTTTTGTTTACTAAGACGTGGGGTCATTGTTTTGGGCCTTCCGGTCCATGTTTGTGGCTTACTGTAGGTTCCCAAAATTGATCTAGCAACTTTTTTCAGATCAATCCGTATAACTAGTGAGCGAAAATCACTAGAGATACTTGGATCTCAGATCTTTGTTTTGCAAAACCGAAAGAAATAAAGATGAAGTTTAGATAGAGAAGGTTGCCAAAGATGTCCAAGGAGGCTATGAAGAATAGTGTCCCTTTTTATAGGGAGCTCTATGCCTCCTAAGTTTTCAATTAATGGGCCCAAATGGGCCTGCCCATTAGGCTTGTTAAAACCAGAAGGGCCTCGTGCCCAAACAATGATTAAACGAAAGGTAAATGAAACGAAAAATAACATCGAAGTACTACCTAATACATAAGCCTCTTATATTTAGCCCTACAATCTCCCTCTATGCTTTTGTATAGATATGTGCATTCGTCTTTAACCATGCTTGGTCAGCCATTCATTAGCATCTGCCATTGCAACTCTGAGAGTGTTTCAAAGGTCAATGGATCCAAGCACTTTTTAGACTCGGATGATTCTTTATTTCCATTCTTGGTGACTTGATTCTCAATCTTATCTGCTTTCTTATTTTCTGGAAGGATTGGCAACAGTAGATACGAAAGGCTCGACATCTAATTCCATGTTTGTTGACTTTCTTGAGCTGATTGGTTTCGTTCCTTCACGATATTTAGACATGACCAGATCATCTTCAGGTTCAACCACCAACTTTTCGAGTTCTCGTTAACTTTTACATGCTTCACCATCTGCAACATTAGTCCCTCTCAAATGCACAAGTCTTTCTTGTTTCTAAACTAGCAAGCTTGTTCTTGATCTGACTGTTTATTGTCAACTGCATAAATCTACAAAGAAGTGTAAGATACGTTCACAAACCCTCTATTTAAATGGTCAAAGAGAAATGGAGTTTTCAAAATACACCCTTAAATTCAAAGTTTTCAACAAAATAACACATGTTTTCAAAAAAATTATACTTTAGGTTTCTGAACTTTGTAAAATTAATTCACTGACCTTTCAAGCTTATAAAGTATTGAAAATCCCAAAAGTTTTTAATGTTTATACAAAAAAATAAAATAAAACAAAATTAATAACAATTTAAAATATTTATTTATTAAAATAAAACTAAAAATATAATAATTTTGTCATTTTTAAACCTTCTGATAAAACATAAATACTTACACATAATTTTTGAATTTTCTGATTAGAAAAGATATGCAAATAAGTGTGCTACAATTTTATAAGTTAACCGATATAGAATCATATTGATTTTGACGAATCAAGACATGCCAAATTTCATATATATATATATACACACACACATACTTACATATATTATAATAAACATAAGTATGAGCAGCCTACAACAATCATTGGTATTGTTGCTCACTTAAGCTTAAGCATTCAAGTCTTCTTACCAGCCATTAGATATGTTAAGATATAAGATTAATTAGATTATCGAGTTAGTGTTCCCCGCATATATGATATACCCCCAAAATCAAGATACGCACAAATTTCATCATTCAAGGGGAATATATATGTTAGTTATCTATGGGGTTTACATATGTTGTGCCCCAGTTTGGATTCAACAATCCTCTACAGAGGACATAATATGGCTGACAACGAAGTGATCGCCTCAAAGTTTAAGAATATCATGAGATATCTTGTTGATAATTTATGAAAAAAATCACTATTTTGAATTAGTGAGTTTTGGAAATTTTAATTGTGGGGTTAGCACAAATCTTTAACGAAATATCCGTTATGCCCACGTAGGATCTGAAGACCGCTAGAATGACACACGTGATACCCAGATAAGCAAACATCATATAGACCCGGAATTTCAAAATTTGACAATTCTCTCAAAAGAAGAGTTACGACCATGAAATCATACGCCGATGAAGCTGTAAGCCACTTATGTATGTAGCTAAGAAAATTAAGTTTATATCACAGTCTGGAAAGCATACCTAAACGTTAAACCTATCAATACATAATATAATAGGTCTACCCGGATTTTCAATTATAAGAGCATAGAATTAAAATAGACAAGGTTAACCGTCTAGTCAAGGGCCAATGTGTTCACCTCCATTATCTGCACGAATACACTTAAGCTTCTTGTCTCTCAACTAGGGCATGAAACTGCTTAACACATCAAATACTTGATATTAGACTTCAAAGTATAAACCCATTCCTTCCTCGAACGATCATCTATAAATGTGACAAAGTATGAGCAGCCCCCAAGTGTTCTAGTCTTCATAGGACCACACACGTCTGAATACATCAAGTCGAGTATACTTTCTTTTTTATGAGGCGGATGACTATGAAAAGAAGCTCTATTTTGCTTATCATTCATACAACGAGAACACTTCTTTAAATGAATTTCTTTCACACCAGACAAGGCATCTTTCTTTAATAATATGGATATCCCTTTTTCACTCTAGTGAGCAAGTCTCTTATGCCACATATCGGTCATATCGTAGTTCATTAATGAATTAACCAAATCTCTAGAAATCATTGGAAGTGCCATGTATGATTTTTGTCACACCCCGCCTTCGGGCCTAGACGTGTGACTCACAGTTGGTACCATTTGTGTCAATTTATCAAAGTTCGTAGCGGAAAGTGTTAATTTAAAATATTTTACTTTCATAACAAAGGGAAGTAAATACCCTTGATTGTTTTACAAAATTGCTTGTTTAAAAACAAGTTTTACATATGCATCATTACAAAATTAGCTGAGCCACCAGCTGCATTCTATGCCTAGTGATCTTCTATCTCCACTCGCATATTCACCACTATACATTACTCCTGGTTACGTGAAAATAGTTTGAAAATACGTCAGCTATATGCTGGTGAACATGCTGACTCGATAAAAGGTTTTCACAATTCGTTATTACACAACACCAATAGCATTCAACGACTCAGTGGGTCTCAATCCCATCTCATCGGAACTAAACATACGCACAAACCAAATAATCGAACTTCACTCGCCCTAGAGACAGTCACTTGCCTCATGGTTAGTATGTTTGTAGTGTGACCACTACAGTACATATATGTAAGGATCCAGACACATGTGTATTTTAGCCTGAGTGTTTAGTACTACCTTGTATCAAAACATTTTAGAGGATTTGAACTAACCCTCATGCAAATACTTTCATAACTCTTTACATATGGATAACAGTCCATAGTTTATAAGAGTAAATATTTTTCAAAAAGACAGTACATAGACGTATTCATGTCGAAAACATATTCATACTATAAAAAGGTTGAGCGTATTCACCTTTTGATATAATCAATGTATCTCACTGATAAATGCTTGATCTTTTACTCGGACCTATAGTACGAGAATAATATTTCATAAATAACTAGATCTACAATCTAGCTTTAGACCTTTAGTCTACTTGCATAACCTTTACCTTGATAGCCATTTCATTTATAAAACATATGTTTAATATTTATAGGCTATGTTTATTCTTTATGAAGAAACGTGTATCTCAAGTTTCTTCTTTCTTAATAATATCTTTATAATATAAAGAACAACATTTCATCTATAATTTTATCTTATGAAAGCTTATATTTCACTTACTTATTTCATCAAGGTATAGACTATACCTCTGACTAGGGTCTAAACCATATAAAATAATAATAAAATAATAACTTAAGCAGAACCCCTACCTTATGCGGGTATTTTTATTTGCCTAAGCTTTGCACGGGCAGCACTTCTACTTCCTTATCATGTATTGAAGTTTAAACTGTCAGAACATTGTTTCTAACTTGCTTAACCAATCTACACGGCGTCAGAACTCCAATTCATGCACAAATTACGAGAATCAGGACCTCGAAACTTTACGACGATCGGGCACACTCCCCAATACTAAGTGTGTCAATGTGAAGGTGTTTTTGGGATGAATGAGCTTCAAACACATAGCTCCCCTTTTATAGGCAAATCTTGGCCACCATCGCGTAGCACGATGGGGCTTTCCCCTCGGCCATTGCGTAGCGCGACGCCGCAATCTGTGAGATCCTGCCACGTGTTGACACGTGGTTAGACACATGGAACTGATTTCTTAACGTGGTCATCGCGTAGCGCGATGCTTTCTTTAACTTGGACCATCGCGTAGCACGGCGCCCCTTTTTCTTGATTTTTGGGAATCTGCATCTCGTAGCGTGATGATTAACATAACCTACCCATCGCGTAGTGCGATGGGTCTAGAAAACTAAAAATTTCATTTTATACCTTCTAGTTTCCAAGAATGTCATTTTTAGCCTAAACTTTAATAGGATATTTCCGAGATGTTACATCCTCCCCACCTTGAAATGAATCTCGTCCTCGAGATTTACTATAACAGATGTGGATACGTGTTTCTCATTTCCGATTCTAACTCCCAAGTAAATTTTGGTCCTCTCTAGGAGTTCCACCTTAATTTGACTAATTTTAACTTTCGTCGTTTAAGTTTCTTGACTTGGAAATCTTCAACTTGTAGAGGTGGTTATATAAACTTTAAGCTACAGTACCGATTCGTTCTAATAGTTCGAATGGTCCTACAAAACGCGTACTTAGTTTTCATTTCTTTCCGAATCGTACAACACCTTTCCAAGATGAAACCTTTAATAAGACTTTATCGCCTACTTGAAATTATAACAGCTTACGGCGAATATCAGCATAATTCTTTTGTCGATTTCTTGCCGTCTTAAGTCGTTCATGGATTTGTAATATCTTATCCGTTGTTTCTTGGACTATTTCAGGACTAGACATTTGATTATCTCTAGTTTCAGACCAACACACCGACGTTCTACATTTTCGTCCATATAATGCTTCAAATGGTGCGGCCTGAATACTCGTGTGATAACTTTTATTATACAAGAATTCCATTAAAGGAAGATGATCATCCCAAGTTCCCCCTAGATCAATCACACAAGCTCGGAGGATATCTTCAAGCGTTTGAATTGTTCTTTCACTTTGCCCATCAGTTTGAGGATGATAAGCAGTGCTAAGATTCAGTTGAGTTCCTAAAGCTTGTTGGAAACTTTTCCAGAAATGAGACGTGAATCTACTAGATCGGATATGATAGATAATGGCACACCATGTAATGATACAAAATTGTTCACATATATTCGTGCCAATCTATCCATAGAGTAAGATTCATTGATAGGTATGAAATGAGCAGACTTAGTTAACCCATCGATGATGACCCAAATAGCATTATGCTGTCGGGTAGTCTTAGGGAGTTTTGTAATAAAATCCATTGTTATCATCTCCCATTTCCAAATAGGTAGTTCAGGTTGTTGAAGCAAACTTGAAGGTTTCTGATGCTCAGCCTTAACTTGCAATTAAGTTAAACATTTGGCTACATACAGAGAAATATCCTTTTTCATCCCGTTCCACCAATAGTTAGGCTTAAGATTTTGATACATTTTATCACTACCGGGATGCATTATATACTTTGATCGATGAGCTTCACTCATAATTCTTTCATGTAAATTCTCAACATTTGGTACCCAGATTCTATTTCCAAGTCTGGGTATGTCACCATCTCCTTTAACTAAAGATTCGATTGCACCATTACATTTCTCTTCAGAGATTTTATTTTCTTCAATTGCTTTTTTCTGAGCCTTCTTGATTTGTTCGATAAAATCTATTTGTAGTTCCAATCTTAAGGCTCTAACCCTTTTGGGTTTTTCATGTTCTTTGCGACTCAATGCGTCAGCTACTACATTTGTTTTTCTTTCATGATAGATGATTTCACAATCATAATCGTTTAGGGTTTCCATCCATTTTCTTTGACGCATGTTAAGTTCCTTCTGATCAAAGATGTTCTTTAAGTTCTTATGATCAGTGTACACGATAAACTTAACTCCATATAAATAGTGTCTCCATAACTTCACAGCATAAATTATGGCACACCTAACTCTAGATCGTGAGTTGTATAATTCTTTTCATGTATTTTCAATTGACGAGAAGCATAAGCTATTACTTTGTTTCGTTGCATTAGTACACAACCCATACCCGAATGAGATGCGTCACTAAATACAACAAAATCTTCTGTACCTTCTGGCAAGGCCAGTATAGGTGCATTAGTAAGCTTTTGTTTAAGTAAATCAAATACTTCTTGTTACTTGGTTCCCCATTCATACTTAACATTCTTTCGAGTTAAAGAAGTTAAGAGAACTGCTATACGGGAGAAATTCTTGATGAATCTTCTATAATATCCAGCCAAACCTAGGAAACTCCGGGCTACGGTTGGCGATCTAGGAATTTCCCATTTAGCTATTGCTTCAATCTTGGCGGGATCTACTTGAATTCCATTTGTATTGATAACATGACCAAGAAATTGTACCTCATGCAGCCAAAATTCACACTTGGAAAACATAGCATACAATTTCTCATTTCGAAGTAATTCAAGCAAAATCCTGAGACGAACCTTCTGATCCTCTTCCGATTTAGAATAAATAAGTATATCGTCGATGAATACGATTACAAATTTATCTAAATAAGGCTTACAAATTCTTTTCATCATATCCATGAATGATGCGGGAGCATTGGTAAGTCCAAATGGCATAACCGTGAATTCAAAATGTCCATATCTGGTTCTAAATGCAGTCTTTGGAATGTCTTCTTCTTGGACTTTTAATTGATGATAAGCTGAACGTAAATCAATCTTGGAAAAACAACTTGCTCCTTGTAGTTTATCAAACAGATCGTCGATTCTTGGGAGCGGGTACTTATTCTTGATTGTTACTTTATTCAGTTCGCGATAATCGACACGCATTCTCATCGAACTGTCTTTCTTTTTCACAAATAGGATCGGAGCTCCCCAAGGTGAAGAACTTGGTCTAATAAATCCTTTCTCTAATAGTTCGTCTAATTGTTTATTTAATTATTTCATCTCCGTTGGCGCTAGTCTATACGGGGATTTGGCTATTGGAGCGGTTCCAGGTACTAAGTCTATTCTAAATTCAACATCACGGTCCGGTGGTATTCCTGGTAATTCTTCTGGGAAAACGTCAGGAAATTCTGAAACAATTGGTACGTCTTCTAATTTCTTCTCTTTAGGTTCTTCTGTCACATACACCATGAATGCTAAGCAACCTTTACATAGACATTTATTAGCTTTAATCATCGAGATTAAGCTAACATGACCTTCATCTTTGTCTCCGGCTATTTGGATTTTTTTCCCATTTGCACGAATTCCGATTGCTTTCTTATCGCAGAAGATACGGGCTTGGTTATCGGATAACCAGTCGATACCTAATACAATATCAAAGCATGTCAATGTCATGGGTAACAGCTAGACAAGTATAACATGTCCTACTAATAAAATTTTTCCCTTATTCAAGACTTCAGATATTCTAACTAAATTACCGTCGGCCGTTTCTACCATGAGGGATTTGTCTAACTTAACTAAGGGTTAATTTAATAGGCTACAAAATTTCTTATCTATAAAACTTTGGTTTGCACCCGATTCGAACAAAACTCTAGCATAGATATAATTGATGAGAAACGTACCGGTTGTGACGTCCGGCATCTCAGCTGCCTTCTCGGTATTGAGCACAAAGACACGTGCATTTCCTTTTCTACCTTCATTATTGGTGCCACTACCACTTGCACCTTCTCCTCCAGTCTTTCTCTTCGGACATTCATTTTGAAATGTCCCATCTCTCCACAATCGTAACAAGTAATCTTATTCTTCCAGCAATCATTTGTTGCATGACCCACTTGCTTACAGTTAGTACAGGTAAGTGACTGATTGAACCTGCACCTTCCTAAGTGTCTTCGGTTGCATATCTTACACAATGTAACCAGTAGCTAGGAGTTCTTTCTCTCTCCCTTTCATTTTTCTTGCTTTCTTGCTTTCCCTTTCATTTTTCTTGAACACAACTTCCCTCTTGAATATATTCTCCTTCTTTTCTTCTTCACGAGTTCTGATTAGACCATTCATCATATACACAGCTAATTCCATGACTGAATCGATAGTTTGAGGTAAAGATGGTCTGACCATATCTCTAATCTCTTTTGGCAAACCCTAGATATAACGAGTGACCTTGTTATTTTCTGGTGTTACCAAGTGTGGTACTATCCTACAATACTCCAGGAATTTAGTATTGTAGTCCTTAAGATTTGTCCCAAAAACTTTATGGTTTAAAAACTTGATTTGAATTTCATCTTTTTCATCATCGGGCAAGACTTCCTGATTACGAGATCCTTGAATTCTTCCCTTTGAACGATTGCAGAGCTTCGCCTTGAACGATTGGGAGGAATACTGAATTGCTTCTTCCTCGGTACACTTACTGATAAAATTAATGGCTTCTATTTCCTTAAGCCATCCCAGTGCAGCAATAACACCATCGCTTCCATAAAAATCTTTTGGCTTAAACGTCTGGTATGTCTTATAACTACAGCCTTTCTTAGTCTTTTGTTTCTTGGTTTTCTTCTCTTCATAATCACTAACAGCATTAGAGCTGACATGTTCTTCTTCTTCTTCTTCTCTCTTGGACTTGTTAGATTTCTCATTGCTCGATGTTTCTTTATTCCTCATAGTCTCGAGCATAGCTAGGAAACTTCAGCAATTCCTTTTGCGATCATTTCTTGCATATCCTCCTTTCTCATGAATTGATCACCAGCGGGAAGGGTAGTATTCACTTCCTGATTTTTGATATTTTTATTCAATCTCCCCCTCATATTCCTTGAGGGTCCTCAAGGGTCCACTATTAACTTCAACGTTTGAGTTTCCTCTTTTCGACATGCTATAGACGAGATAATAGGAGGTAACTATTAGTTACTATCTCTAAAATTCACCAATGGCATATATCTTATCCGTATTATAATGTACTTAAATTGGTTAAAGCCTGCATACTTTTATCAAATACTTAATTCGCTAAAACCAATAGCTCTGATACCAACCTCTCACACCCTGCCTTCGGACCTAGGCGTGTGACTCATAGTTGGTACCATTTGTGTCAATTTATCAAAGTTCGCAGCCGAAAGTGTTTAATTTAAAATATTTACTTTCATAACAAAGGGAATTAAATACCCTTGATTGTTTTACCAAATTACTTGTTTAAAAACAAGTTTTACATATACATCATTACAAAATTAGCTGAGCCACCAGCTGCATTCTATTCCTAGTGATCTTCTATTTCCACTGGCATATTCACAACTACACATTACTCCTGGTTACTTGAAAACAGTTGAAAATACGTCAGCTATATGCTGGTGAACATGCTGACTCGATAAAAGGATTTCACAATTTGTTATGACACAACACCACCGACTCAGTGGGTCTCAATCTCATCTCATCGGAACTAAACATACGCACAAACCACATAATCGGACTTCACTCGCCTTAGAGACAGTCACTTGCCTCATGGTTAGTGTGTCTGTAGTGTGCCCACTATAGTACATATATGTAAGGATCCAGACACATGTGTATTTTAGCCTGAGTATTTAGTGCTACCTTGTATCAAAACGTTTTAGAGGATTTGAACCAACATTCATGCAAATACTTTCATAACTATTTACATATGGATAACAGTCCACAGTTTATAAGAGAAAATATCTTTCAAAAAGACTGTACATAGACGTATTCATGTCGAAAACATATTCATACTATAAAAAGGTTGAGCGTATTCACCTTTTGATATAATCAATGTATCTCACTGATAAATGCTTGATCTTTTATCTCGGACCTATGGTACGAGAATAATATTTCATAAATAACTAGATCTACAATCTAGCTTTATGTCACACCCCGACTAGCACAATGCGGAATCGTAAAACGGGAATGTAACAGACACCTCTGGTATCAACACATTATTTATAAAGAAACATTACAAACTAATTTACAATTTATTACATTTCATTGTTCTATCATTGTTTTACAGTCTAGGTGATTCAAACAAAACTAGTTCGTTAACTATACGATCTTACTACTAGTATCCTTGCTTCTATTCACATAGCATCAACCACACACCTTGGGCAAGTAACAGATCACCAAATCACTCCGATTTAGGTACACCTGAAAAGCAGTTTAAAACAGGTCAACTACTAGAGTTGGTAAGTTTCACGAGTTTCAAGAAAACAGTAATGAGTATTCACAAGTCAACACTTGTAATCACGAAATAAGTATGTATATATGTAAATGATGTAATTATGCTAAGCTACAGTGAAGCCTTGACTGTATGTGCTGCGTGCATCCATTTCCCACGCTCAATCAACCACTGTGGCCCATTTCCGCCCACAACATGCCCCAAGTAGCTATGTCTAACACTACATAGCGAGTTGTATAATTATGGTCATGTGCAAACGGGGTAAAGTCTCAGTAATACATGTCGGCTCCGTTTGGGTTTGTCAAACCAATAGTACTATTCACAAGCCACCGGCTCGAAGTTAATCACTGTGTTAGTGGGGACTTTCGTGTGTTAGCACTTAGATAATTCACATCAATACATGTTTCAGGTATGTATATGTAATCAAACATGCTTTTCACCCCAAAAGTTCGTAAAACTGTTTAAAGAGTGGGGTCATGAAACTCACGGTTTAGTAGATAATCAGTACTGTATCAGCTCGTGGTTTGTTCGGTCCGCTATCAGTAGTTCCTATAATCAATATTATAATAATATAATATTTTAATATTATTATAATCTCAATACTAAACTGGGCTGTATAACTAATCTGGGTGTAGCTGGAACGCCCAGAAAGTGGCAATAGGCTTAGGTTGTGATGTTGTTCAACGTCTAATACTTAAAACTGAACTTGGCTCAGATTCCCGTTTTCCCAGCTGGGCCAAGTTGTTCGTTTACGCGTTCAGAAAAAATTTATGGGAAAATAAGCTTGGGTAAATGTATTGGTTAATAACATGATTAAATTATAAAGAAGGATCACATACTGAGGTCCCGAATTAGCCACGGGGCCCGTTTCCGTTTATTCAGTTTGATTTAAGAAGAAACACGCACAATCCATCCGGATTGTCCAGGTTTTTCATAGAAGAGTTCGTTTTTACTTAATTAGTCCAAAAATATGATTTTTGATCACTCTTGGTGTTTTGATATTCCCGCAGGTTCGTTAGTCGCGAACTTGCCGGTTTTTATAAAAACTGAATTTTTTAATATTTAAATTAGCATAATTAATTAACCGTTAATCATTAAATTATGAAAATTTAGCCACTTATCAATTAAAATATGTATATTTTTATAAAATTATTTCTGGAATTATTTACTGATTTATTAATTTATAAAAATTCATTTTATCAGCTATATTTCGCCTAAAAATCATCCGTTTACCCCAAACAATTTCCAAAAATTCGACAAAAATCCTGAATGCTCAAATCATATCCCAAAATCAACCTGTATCAATTCCAGAATGTAAAAAGCTCGTGCGATATTCTTTTCAGCCCAAATTCAGCTATAAAAATTCACACGAACGCATATAAACAAAACACCTTTAAAATTCTCCAAATGATCCAAAAATCCATATGTGATCAAAATAAATCAAATCTAAGTTCCCAGAAAAATTTCATAATTTTTGAAGTATTTTAGCTATTTTTCCCAAATAAACGTCCCAATTCGGTAATAAATTCGCCAAATATTCTCGGATGGTCGAAAAATTACCAAATTTGAACAGAGACTCATTGACATAGTCCCTGATGTCTCTGAAAATTTTCAAGGCCTAATAATATGCACATCACAAGCTTAACCTAAATAGCCCGTAAGCGAGTGTTTCGGCATTACCTTAGCCGGTTTGGCTCGTTTCCGACTTTCTAATCAAGTTTTCAGGTTCTTGTGCTTCTATGCTAGCTAGATACAAGTCCTATATCACAAACCAAGCAGGTTTCATCAATAGAACAGCCCTTTAACTTATGGTTTCGGCTAGTGCACAAAAACGAACTTTTGAACCGTAAAAACGCCGTTTCAACCCTTTAATCCGTGTTTATGGCCAAAAAAACTATCAAAACAGGTTCCTTACCATGTTTATGATCAAAACATGTTTATGGACCATTTTTAGGATTTTTACATGGTTAAGAATGAATTTTAGCAATTAAGACATGTTTTTATGGTATTAATCAAGGTTAAACAAGTACAAAAGTTACTTATTTAAGCTCCTTACCTTAGGGTTTGAAGGATTCTGGAAAATCAGGTTGCAGCTGCTTGGACCTCAACTTTTATAAACTAGAATGAATAAACAAGCTTGCAAAACAAGTTTTATAAAAAGAATGGAGGGGGGGTGGGGTGTGTGGTCCGATCGAATGGCTTATGGGCCCATTTTGGGCCAAGTTTCTGATTTCTCAAGTCCAAATACGAAAAGCCCAGTCCAAATTTAGTTTGGGTTCGATTTTTGGCGCGAAAAACTTATCGGGTGCGTTAAACAGTGCGAAAACGAGTGTTTTTCGGCTAGTTTTGAGTAAAATTATAAAAACATACTATATGTTTGTAAAAATCAAAAATATTTTCACGGATTGCTTACAAAATTTCAAATAAGTGTTTGGTAAGTCTTTTTTGGCTTATCGGATGATACAATGCTTGGTTTGTAACTATCTTTTGCCTTTAAATCTATAGCGGGTAGTTAAACGGGCATGTTTTCGTTTAACTTGTTTGCTATCGAACTAGGGCCATATTACTAATATTTTAGCTTGTATAGATCGTATATCACTTATAGATGCCCCCCCCCCCCCGAGATTTCTGGGTCATAACCCGACCCGTTCGATTAATCGTTCGTTTGTTACGCAAAAGGCGTTTATTTGCTTAATCGGTAAATACGTACTGAGGTGTACCTTGTTTTGGCTCAAATGTCACACTTTATTCCTTTAGTCTACATGCATAACCTTTACCTTGATATCCATTTCATTTATAAAACATATGTTTAATATTTATAGGCTGCGTTTCTTCTTCATGAAGAAAAACGTGTATCTCAAGTTTCTTCTTTCATAATAATATCTTTATAATATAAAGAACAACATTTCATCAATAATTTTATCTTATGAAAGCTTATATTTCACTTACTAATTTGATCAAGGTATAGACTATGCCCCTGATTAGGGTCTAAGCCATATAAAATAATAATAAAATAATAACTTAAGCAGAACCCCTACCTTATGCGGGCATTTTTATTTGCTTAAGCTTTGCACGGGCAGCACTTCTACTTCCTTATCACGTATTGAAGTTTAAACCGTCAGAACCTTGTTTCTAACTTGCTTAACCAATCTACACGGCGTCAGAACTCCAATTCATGCATGAATTTCGACAATCAGGACCTCGAAACTTCACAACGATCGGGCACGCTCCCCAATACTAAGTGTGTGAATGTGAAGGTGTTTTTGGGATTAAAAAGCTTCAAACCTGTAGCTCCCTTTTTATAGGCAAATTTTGGCCACCATCGCGTAGCGCGATGGGGCTTTCCCCTCGGCCATCGCGTAGCGCGAAGCTGCAATCAATGAGATCATGCAACGTGTTGACACGTGGAACTGAATTCTTAACGTGGTCATCGCGTAGCGCGATTCCTTCTTTAACTTTGACCATCGTGTAGCGCAGCGCCCCTTTTTTCTTGATTTTTGAGAATCTGCATCGCTTATCGTGATGATTAACATAACCTACCCATCGCGTAGCACGATGGGTCTAGCAAACTAAAAATTACATTTTAAACCCTCTAGGTTCCAAGAATGTCATTTTAGCCTAAACTTTAATATGGTATTTCCGAGATGTTACAATTTTGAAGTTCTTTTTACCTCTTTCCATGATCAACAAACCATGAATGAGTTTCCAAATTCCACCAC
Organism: Bidens hawaiensis; assembly: GCF_021521415.1. Taxonomy (NCBI): domain Eukaryota; kingdom Viridiplantae; phylum Streptophyta; class Magnoliopsida; order Asterales; family Asteraceae; genus Bidens; species Bidens hawaiensis. Next base: position 140,454 of record NW_027496030.1, read on the forward strand.
CAAATGTACTATGGAAACCATCATCATCTAATGTGCATGCGGAGATCAAATTAAGTCTAATATCTGGAATGTTTTGCATTGTGTAAAACAACTCCATCCCAGTATCAAAGTTCAAGCAAGCATCCCCTACACCAACGATCTTTGATAGCTCATTATTACCCATCTTGACATTCCCAAAATCACCAGGAGTATAAGATGAATAAAAATACCTTTGTGATGCCACATGACAAGTAGCACCACTGTCAACAACCCAACTCGAATCATCACGTGCAACATTCACACTATCATAATCACAACAGATATGAAACTCCTTGATGGCAGTGTTAGTTTCAGAAGTACCTTTATCACCGTCATCTTTCTTATGGTAGTTCTTTTATTGTTGTAATTAGTATTCTTGTTCTCTTTTTTCAGTTGTCTGCAAAATTTTATTGTGTGCCCTTTTCTACCATATTGATGGCACTCAAAATCATCAAACTTCCCTTTGGACTTCCTGCGGTGCTTTGCTCTATTACTCGGACCTGCACTATGGCTTCTCCCCCTATTTTCGGTAAGTAAAGCATCTGAATGTAAAGAGGAACCCTGTGATTTTCTTCTCATCTCTTTATTTAAAATACTACCAATTCCATAGTAATAATACCGTTTGCTGTGGAGTGGTACAATAATGTCCTAAAAGTCTCCCAAGAATCCGGTAAAGTACCAAGAATCCATAAACCTTGTATCTCGTCTTCAAACTCAACACCCATACATGCAAGATGATTAATAACACCCTAAAAAACATCCAAATGATCAGTAGCAGGACTTCAATCATGGTATTTCAAGTTTATCAACTTTTTAATCAAGAACAACTTATTGTTCCCAGTCTTCAAAGCATACAACTCTTCAAGGTTGGTCCATATATTACGAGTGTGAGTCTCCCCACTAATATGGTTCAAAACATTATCATCAACCCACTGTCAAATATACCCACAAACCTTTCTATGCAAAATATTCCATTATTCGAGATATTTTTCTTCAGGTTTATCGGTACGAAACACAGGCAAATAATAATCCTTCATATAAAAAGGTCTTCGATCTTGTCTATCCAAATATGATAATTAGAACCATTCAAGTTCACAATCCTACTTGTATTAGCTTCCAACGTTCAAATAAGTCTTAACCCAAGAACAAGAGCCAAAGATCTGATACCACTATGTTGGAAAAACAACCACCTAATCATAAATGGTATACAGAATAATTGCGGAATTAATCTTCGTTTGGCTAAATTTTTTCTGACCCGAATGAACCAATGAGAATGCAAAAAAATAGGGTATCTAAATGCAAAAGGGACAAAACTTTTTTAGCGTAGAAAACCTATCAAGGTGAGAGTAAAAACCACGGGTACTAGAGCCGCTTCAAATCCGCTATCACCAATAATTGAGCAATACAAAGTCTTTTTTAGATAAAACTAGAGGCTTACACAAATCATCATATACTTGGTACAAAATAACATCAAGTATATGGAATAAATAAAGATTAAGAGGTAACACCAATGAGAAAATACCGGTCCCTGTAACGTCTCTTATCTTAAATAAAACACCAGAAGAATTGGAGCACCCAAATTTTCTTCTCTTCGTCTCAGAATTATCGACCAAGAGGAATAATACCAAAAAGTGTATTTTTCTTGTCTAGCGGCAGAATACATAAACCAATAAATTGTTCTACATATATACTTTGTGTGATCGATGTCGGTCAATCATGAGCACCACCGAAAAAAAACCCTTTATTGTTTTTGTTTCTTTTTCATCGGTTGAGTCAGAGCCCACAAAAAATCACCACTTCAACTTTGTGAGCATGTTGGCCCAACAAACCCATAAAGCCTACTTCATACGAATGACGTTAAAAACTTTTATATTACATTTTTTTCTCTTTTCTATAATAATAATAATAATAATAATAACAATAATAATAATAAATCCATGTATTATAAAATTGTTGGGCTTTTTCATAGATAAAAGTAACCCAACACCTAAATGTTAAGATTCTTAGGATTTAAGAACCATAACCAAAATAAAAGGACGTATAAATCAAATTGCATATGTTTCTTACAAAATCCTTTAAATCATTTGAGAACTACTCCGAACGGCCATTGAAGAGTGGTATTGTATCGTTAGCTTCAGTCAGGACACCTAGTTTTCAAGGACTCTCATGCTACACCTACTTTTCAAGGACTTTCATGCTACGTAGCTTAATTTGTTCCTAATATATTAATTTATATTTTTGTTTGGTTATCATACATTTTCTTTCTAGTATAGAGCGTGTTTTTATACTATTACTTATTATTTTTTATTAAAAAACTTCAATTACTGACATCTATATGTCTAGTATTTTGTCGGTAAAGAAAGTAAGTGATCCCTTGATGAAGAGTCTGTTGGTAATTCGCCAATGAATAGCCTATCCGTAAATTGTTTTATCTCTTCAACATGTAAGGATTGATATCCAACTATGAGCCTCATCTTTTTTTATTAGTTTAAATACTTTGCACTTTGATCAACTACAGAAAGAACTAATTGAAACATAATTTAAAATAAAAATGAACAAAACTCTATACAATTTAACCATTGATTTTACAAAAGTGTCATAAATTTAGCATTTACAACTCCCTAAATACTTCCTTGTATGCAAGGTTTATACTTTAATTCATAGCATTACGTTGTTGTTAAAGATAATAAAATAACAAATTGATTTTTTCTAATAGCTAATAACTAAACATTTAAAAGTCAACTGGCTTATATAACTTACTTAACTATTTGAATGACAATAAATTCTAATTTCAACTCTTCAAACCATTTCTAACATGGCTATTGGATCAAACGTAATGATAGATGCCAAACCTTCTTATTCTAACATAATTCAATAACACAAAACATCAATATTAATCGACGTGAATCTTTTATCAATTGTTGATATGTATGGTTATGTGAATATGAACTAATGCAATAATAAAATAGAAATCTGTTAAGAAATAGTAATCTTAAAATGTCTCACAACCGTATTAAGTATTTGGAAGAACACTTGTGCGAAAACTCATCTGTCATCCAGTTCAAGCGAATTCCACTAACTCAAACCCATTTATATGATACAAGATGAAAAGAGAAAAAGACATCCGCATAACAGTATCTGAGTTCCTAAGCATACCACATCTAATTCTGGCATTCAGTTAAGTTCAATTTCATTTAGAATGAGAAATCTAGTCCTCAAATGCAAATATGATCAATGATGATTTGTAGTAATTTTATAAAAGCACATATACAACAAAATATACCATTCATTGAAAAACGGGTCAAGATGGAGATTAGACTTATGATATAGAGGACACAAAAGAACATAAGTACAAACATTGGAGCTGCAATATAGATATGAAATCTCACACCATTAATCAGAAAGTGGGTTATTTTAAGTCCACAAAGAAAACTTCTATACAGTTTAACTTGTTTCAACTTAAATTAGGCAACGGGGTTAATGTCACATCCCAACCTAAGGCGGAAATACCGGGGCATGAGCATGATTGCTCATAGCTCGAGGTAACTATCATACAATAATGGTGATAATATCTAATAATTAATTTATTACATACCAAATATAACATCTATAAATAAACCAAATAATCCATAACAATAATCCATGATAATCAAAGAAATAATTCAACTTAAAACTTAAATAAATTGTTTCTTGATAAAGCCTATGGTCTCATCTAGCATTCCAAAACTCCAAGTCTTTAGGTTAAACGATAACCTGCATATACGTAGAAAATACAATAGGTTTTGTCAACAAATATGTTGAATGAGCAAGTCATCAAGTTTTGCAATAATATATAATATGAAAAGATAGCAAAACGTAAATAAAGCGGTAAATAAACCAAACCAATGAGCAAATAAAGTGTCAAGTGAACCATTGCCAAGCGAATCAGGCACCGGTTATAACTAGACGGTCGTATGATCATACTATAATGAGAATATGGTGGACCTCTCCGAATGTGCAAATAAAACAAGTAATCAAATAGCATTTATGTCTAGCAATTCACACACAATATAACATTTGCTAATTATTAAGATATGTATAATATAAATACTTTTAAGTACGTATACGCCCCCAAAACGTTTGAAAATATGTGAAAACGGGGGAATGACAAAACTCACCTTAGAGATTAAGCGAGTTAATATGATTTTAAAAATAAACGAAGAAGTCTTCCGATTACGTGCCGAACGAAAGTAATCAACAGAACCTGAAACTTAGAAGTATGAAAGTATAAGTAAAAGCAAACCAAACGCCGCTGGAATCAATCCAAACGGATGAGTAGAACTCAAGTTATGTCAATTTTAACGTTTAAATGAGTAGAGTCTGACCAGAATCCAAACTTCGATTCGGGAGTCGGGTTTTGGTCAGAACCCTTAAAATTTAATTACGAGAAGAAAAGTCTTCTGGACCGAACATTGAATCCGACCAGAAGTGTGAGAAAACAAGAAGTCAAAGTTATTGACTGTTTTACCCTTTATCGGGTTTTAAAGCAATTGACCAGTTAATACCCTTCAATCTCAGAAATTGATTGAAGGTTATCAACTAGTGAACGTTTAGGAATGAAAAATCAGTTTACAACTTACCCGGAATGTGCACAAATGATGAGATATATCGAGTCAACGGTCGTTAAACATGCAAAGTCGACCGTTTAATGAACGGTTCTTCAACGAAACACCAAAAACCGAAGAGAATTGAGAGAGGCAGAGAGTATGGATGGCTGGAGGATGATGATTAGGGTTTAGGTAAAGTTTTGTGGCAGGGTTTAAGGCTTGTTTATATATAAAAACATAAACCGAACTAATTTTAGTCTTTTTGGCCCGTTAAGCAAGTAAATATGTTTTAATGAAAGAATCAAGGAATATAATCATAAAGATTCGTTCTTGGGTAGTAAATAATGAATTAGGACTTGTATCTTGACTATAATACATTTACTTGGTCCTTACTTCTCGCGATTCATGCTTAAAATAACCGATTTTATACCATAAACGAGCTAATAAACGAAAACAAACTAAGATTTATCGCGAACTGACCATGCAGCAGCACTGACCAGCTTCTGGACCACCACCGCGCGGTGCTCCGGTGTCCAGGTGGGTCAAGTTTCAGCCGTTGACAACTTTAATCCCTAATGTTTGTATTTTGGCCATTTTATGAACTTTTTAAGATATGATTAGGATTTAAACAATGAGTAAACATGAAGGGCTTGATGTGAATATAAAGAAACTTAATAGTTCATAAATGCAAAGTTCTTAATAGAAATTAGGATCCAAATAACGTTCAAACACGGATAAAACAAGATAACCGAATAAAATGAAAACCCGAAATGTTAAATTAAGATGGGCCAAACAACTCATTTTAAACCGAACCAATTTCACATTTAATAAAATGGTCCGATTTGACCTGAACTCACTTATATCATAAACCATTTTAATAATAACCCTATTAATCGTAACTTAATTGATAGTATTTTTTTAAATGACTGAGAACTCATTTTATTCATATGAATTCATTTATTTATTTATGAATATGATTGATTAATGGTTACATATGATTATATTCTTATTAAATGACATTTAAATTACTTGTTATCTATATCTTATTTTATATTAAACTATAACAATATGCCCCATTCCTATTGGATAACTTCCTATTTTTTATAAATAACAAAGCTTTCAATCAAACACATTAATGTGATCAATTTTAGAATTTCTTTTAGAATTATTTTATTAGTTAGAAATTATAAAAGGCTTTCCTATTTATAGAAAATAGGAATGTTATCCGGTAGAAAAGAGGCATACTATTTTGCTTTTAATATAAGATATCGATATAGATTCTCTTTTCTTTGTTACATTATGATTTACGTATGCACCACCCATATAATTTTCTTTGATTTTATTTAACTTGCCTTCATATTGAAAATGCTCAAGATTCTAAACTTTCATAACTTACCTGTCATATTCTATTGGACTTTTTGATTGTACACACGTATATCATTCTACTATTTGCATTTCAGATTAGATTATTCAAACAGGCTTCCAAAAAGGATTAGAAAATCACGTAACACAATGATTGCGCTAATGTACTCACGGTCCTAGTTTAATATATAGTACTTGAAACGTTGCATGTAGATGGCCAAAATGCGCACATAAACCGAAAATCAACTTCAGTTAAGCACTTTCGCTTTTTGAGAATTCTTGTTTCCATCAAATTCAGTTCACTCAACTTTAACCCATAAAAAACAGTTAAGAGAGTTTCTTAAGTTATTCATCCACGGCACTACACCTTTTAAGTTGCTGGATGGTAATGTCATGCAGTGTCACACTTTCGTTATGAATATGAATTTACTAGTTTCAGCTGACAAATTCTACGTGATCTTCTAACCTCATGACTCATATACATGCTTATTATAGAATATTACGAATTATTTATTGACAATCGGACAAGAATAATATCGTTTCACTTATTGGATAACTGATCTTGATATATTTATTTAGATATTAATATAGAAATAATTATAATAAAATTAGCCAACTAATGATAAAAACAATGATAATAATAATACAAAGCCTCGATTTCTAATATTTAAATTAGAAGAAACATAGTAATAAGTAACACAAATATAACTGACAAATAATAAGAAACTCGTTAAATCAATGAATAATATTTTTGTGTATTGGATTGGTGAAAACCTGATCTAAATTTGTATAGAAACACTACAATAAATTATAAAAATAATAATAAACTAACCAACAAGTAATAAAAAATAATGAACTATTCTAATATTTAAACTACAATCTAACTTTCATAATTAGTAAATAATAAACCAAATAATTGATAGCAAGTTTGATTTTAGTAGATTTGAATTCATTGAAATTGATCCTGTCACTTATTCTTCATGTAAGTTGGTTGTTGTTTTTGACTTCTAGCGTCTTGCTAATTGGTTTAATAAATTTACGGTTCCAAAAATTTTAAAAAAAAAGTAAATTCAGATGTGTAATACTACAAATGTTTTCCGTTTAGATATATATAACATAATTCCATAAAATGGTGGAAATTAGTCAAATGACAGAACTTTTATCACAACACAAACGTGTGTTAGATAGTTAGTCAGTAAATGATGGCCGGTTATTAACTGTCTGCATGAAGGTTTCCATGTCTCAAGTACCACCAAATCAAGAAAACTATAAATTTTACTCTTTTAGAGTCATACATTCTACCAGATCCTAAATAACGATCCCAATGGCAACCTACACCGAATTTCTTATGTTCATACTATTTTACGGCTTTGTCTCACCTACATGGGTAGTTGGACAGCCACAAGTACCATGTTACTTCATTTTTGGAGACTCTTTAGTCGATAATGGCAACAATAACCGTTTAGTTACCTTTGCCAAAGCCATTTACCTTCCTCACGGCATTGATTTCAGCTCTGGGCCTACAGGAAGGTTTTGCAATGGCTGGAACTTTGCTGATTTCATGGGTATTAATTAGATATGTGATTTGCACACAAAAATTTTCACTTAGCATGCCTTAATTCTCTTTTGGTTGCCTATAATTCATTTTCAACATTTATTTGATGGTGTAAAATGATAGAGAAAAAGTCACCACAATCATCATGTTGACCGATGAGTTTGATAAAATAGTCTTAAATTTTTAAAATTTCTAATCAGCCAGGGCTTAACAGGACACCTTGGAATAGCAAATTTCAATCCATACACAATAAATATGATCTTTTGAACTAGACTTTTCACCATTTTTCTAGAATTAATGTAGCGGATCGATAACTGGCACAGGAGATCATCCATGCTACTGCACCAGGGGCACCAGCGACTACCAAGTTGGAATCTCAAGTCGAATTGCAGTCTTTAAGAGTTTATGTTGTAGTAGACTGAATCTACTATGCCGCAATGCATGGGTGTGCCACGTGGAAGTTTGTGGCCGGCAAAAACAATTTCTTTATTAAAAACAAAAAATTCAAATGATATTTAAAAAAAATCAATGCTATTTAGCCAAATTCATTGGTCAAAAATGAACATTTTGATGTTTTTCTTTTTTAAATTCTTGGACTAATGTGATACTTTATATTCCATGCATTTGCAGCTGAACATTTAGGTTTTACTAGTCACATTCCTCCTTTTGCCTTTTCAAATGGATCCAATATACTACTTGGACTAAATTACGCATCCGCAGCTGCAGGAATTCGACACGAAACAGGCCGTCATCTGGTGATTTGAATTCGAATAGTACTCTAATAATGTTTCAGCTCATAGTTGCAACCATAGACAACTTCTAATTTGTAGTCACATGCTTCAGCATTTGCTTTAATCCAATTCTATAATGGGTTACAGGGTGACAGGATAACCTTTGATCAGCAACTTCAGAATCACAAATTGACGATGTTGAGTATCCAGGATGTTCTAGGAGGGCCTGATTTGACATCAACTTACCTACAGAAGTGCTTCTATCATATAGGATTGCAGTAACGATTACCTTAACAACTATTTCATAACATCTGTGTATGACACCAGCAGCAGGTTTACAGTTGAGGAATTCACCAAACTCCTCATTCAACAATATAGAAGCCAGATTCTGGTGAGTTCAAGTCTAATGCCTCCCAACTAATAAATGCCCCGCTAACCATTCCCATCGCCAACATGAGGGAGGCAAATCACTATGACTGATGACAGGTGGGCGGTGGTCAGGTTTGAGTGTGACACCTCCCCAATATATTCCCACCGGTCTCGCTATCACTACTAGAGCACCACATGGGGACCCCGTGGCTTTATTTTTATCTAAATTTTAACATAAACGCAGTGTTTAGTAAATCGAGATACAAAAATAGCTAAAAGGTCACAAAATTTTTATCCTTTTAAATTTGATTTTCGTAAGTACTCTTCAAGGAAACGTTTACATAATCATATGGCTATGGTCTGTCGTACATGCATTGACCTCCCTACAATGCATTATTATTGTAATAGAGTAAATAACCAGTAACCTTATAACTTTTCTATCATTTAATTGCACCACAGAAATTATACAACTATGGTGCAAGGAAGGTAGCTTTGTACGGCTTGGGTCCAGTCGGTTGCACCCCTTATGAGATGTCACGTAACTCTTCAAATAAATCATGTGTAGTACATATTAATACTGCGGTTCAACTATTCAATCACCATCTCAAGTTACTCGTCGACGAGCTCAACAACAACACTAGCCTACAAAATGCAAAATTTATCTATTTTGAACTTCTATTATATGAGCATGGAAGTCATCCAAAAACCTTCATCTTTTGGTATTAACAAGTTATCATACTCATTATCCAATATATAGGTTTAAGCCTCATGCCATATAATAAACTCTTAATTATATACTAGCTTTTTCTTTACTTTAGTTCTCAAAAATCACTTTGAATTAAAAACTTCAAACCTTTTTTTTTAATCTTCAAAATCTTTCACGATACTTTTTAGCCTCATTTCACGATGAACTAATTGGTTTCTATGATCATCATAAACATCGCTGTATTCCTTCTCTGTTGATTATATAGGATTTAGGGTGGTCAATAGCGCATGCTGTGGAACAGGCTTGAATAATGGTGCTCTCACATGTCTACCGTTTGAAGTTCCATGTCTCGACAGGAACAAATATTTCTTTTGGGATGCATATCATTCTACTGAAGCCGCAAACAAGATAGCCTCTAGAAGAACATATAAAGCCCTTAATGAGTCAGATGTTTATCCTTTCGACATTTATCATTTGGTTCAACTCTAGTTGTGTTTGGCGAAGTACGGGTTCTCAGAGATCATACTTTATTTCAACATATTCTGTGTTTGAAATCCTTCACATTATAGAATCTTCCATTTTAGTGTCTTTTTCCTAACAGTTGTTTGTGAGAAAACCATTTACTAATTTCGTGTTGATTTAAGGAAAAATTACATATATCCCCTTCTTAAGCAATCTAATTACATATATACCCAACTAAAAATGTAAATTTTATATATCCCCTTCTTTTATAAAATTACAGATTAAGACTGAAATACCCTTTTAAATATAAAACTTAAAAGAAAATACCAGTTATCTTCTTCCGCATCCACTCTCCCCCTTCATCTTCACATTATAAACAGCCCTGTGGATTTTTCAGACACGCTGGAGATCCAGCCTCCGACACCGGCTTACTCTCACCGACTTCCGCGGCACCATCACCACCACCTCAAACTATGTCCGCACTGCCGGTTACCTTCTGCGTCCAAACTATCACCACCACCACCTACAATTATTATCCCCTTATTGCCAGCTCCAGAACTCAAATTTTCACCCAAACAGTCAAGTGTTTCCATTATCCCCAATTTTTTCTTCAAGTCCAAACCTAATATTTCTCCGTGACTTGAACGGAATATTTGTCGGAGGTGACGGAGAAAACTCGAACGGCAAATGAGGCGGGTCCGCCTCTCCGGACAACATACCAACAACCCTCGCATTGTAGGACGTTGAACCGAAGATCGCTGCAGACATAATAGCTAGCGCGGTTGTGATACAAACCATTGCTTGTTCTTGATCCAATGAATGAATATTGGCTTTGCTGTTCAAAAGGGGGTTGCGGCGCAGCTTGTTGCCCGTTTGCCTGCCACTTTATTGTAATCGTTTTATAGTAAATTATATAAAATTGATGATTGAATAATAATATTATTATTATTATTATTATTATTATTATTATTATTAAAAAAAATGAATATTAGGATCAACCAAATCTAAAAGCTTTCCGTTACGCGCAAGCTGCCTTGCCCATGAAATAATTCGAATTCGGACATTGGAGCACCTGAAGTATAAATTGATGCAAATAGAAATGAGGAAGATTTAGATGAGTTTATGTTTGTTTTAAATGCTGAATGGACTGTGTTCTTTGCAAAATCTGAAGCTAAACGAATAATAGGTAATTTTTCATATCTGATTCATATTCATATTATATTACAATTTTAAGTCAATTTAATTTCAACTGTTTTGCAGCAAAGAAGCAAGCAAAATGAATTTGGATAAGGGGATTTTAAGTTTTAGTGAAAAAAAAAAGGGTATTATAGTCACTGTATAATTTCTTTTTAATAAAATAAATTAAAATAAGCACATTTGATATATTAAATATTAAATAAAGGGATATACGTAATTTATTTTTTAGCCTGATATATATATATATATATAAGGTAAAGTTAAAATGAAAACTCATTTGAGTTGTGAAAACCCTATGTAATATCGTTTTTTTTTGTTACATATAATATATGTTGTAACATTTAATACAAAACATCGAAAAATCAAAAAAAAATGTTTTGCTATTTTTTAACATTTTTTTAACTAATTTTTATATATGTTTTCGAGAGAGAGAAAAAGTTATATTTATATTTACATTTTTTATTCATTTTAATTGTGAACTACAAGATTTAAACATTAATGAGTTTCTATAGTTTTCACAACTTAAATAGGTTTTCATTTTATACTTAGCCTTTCTCTCTCTCTATATATATATATAATAAATAAAGTTAGTATGAGGATATATGTAATTGCTATTTGATTTAAAACTATTTATCATAAGAGTGTTAATGTATAATATTTTTTTTTCTCTCTCTTAATTCTATTGGGTAACTTGCAATTTAATAATTAATAATGCCACTAAACCTTTTTTTTTTATTTTTTTTTATATAATTACTCAACCAAATATGATATTTACATGAGTAATAAACATTAGTATATGGATAAATGAATCAGATATATTTTATATATACGATGAATCAAAATTTATCCATAATAATATTTATGAATATGAAAAAGTAAAACTTTCGTTCCCAAGCTATATAAAAATTTAGCATAAAATAATTATGTAATAACAAATCATAAAAAAATGAATTTAAATACAAAAAAGAAAATAGGTTATCTTTTTGTTATTTTTTTTAATGAAGGTGATATTCATATCTTCTTCTCACACAAATATATATTTATTCATGTTTTTATTAATTTATTACTGAACTTTTATATATTGTTTATGATATACCAATAAACATATATAGTTATGGGGTCAAGTTAAAATAAGAAGTATGACTTTTATAGAAATGATAATAAACAATCTAGTTTATTGATTTTGAATTTTAAGGGTTGAGATTAGTTTGAAAGAAAATTAAATATAAAAGAAGGGAAACAACATAATATGAATAGCCTTTATTTTGATTCAAGCCTTAGACTTATTATGTTTATAGTCATACTAGATCTAATTGTTAAGACCCTAAAATTTCTGCTTTATTTTATTTTCTTTCTTTTAATCAAGCCTTGGACATTCTCTGTCCAAGTAACATTCATTACTTTTAAAACCCGAAAACTAACCATTTAGAATTTTCGGTTTTTGTTTATATATATATATTCTCATGTTTCGTTTCATGTGGCATTTGTTAACGTTTATTTAAATTTAAATTTGCGCTCGCATTCTTTAAACCAACCAGATTTTTCGTTTCATTTTATTCGTGTTTAACGTTATTCGTTAATGTAATAATAACGAGGATTTAAGTTCATCGTTCGTTTATTTTCTATTTTCAAATAACGAAATTCCGGGATTTATAGTTTCGGTTTAATCAATTTCCAAGATATACAGGTATAATACGAAAAATTTTCCAAGTTACATAAATTCTTTTATATTTATATAATATCTCAAAGTACAAGGTTCATTTGGTAATTTATATTTAAATTCTGTTTTAATATAACTTTAAAGATCAGGGGTTTAAAGTGTAAATATTCCAAATTGTAATATATAAAAAAGAAAACAATGAATCTCGCCGGGTTTGGATCAAACACAAACTAAAATACTGTACAAAACGTGCGAACTGAAGATTTCACAAATTTATGGCGATGGCATATTTGTAATTAAATAGTTTCATCTCTTTCATCCTCCTGCTTCAAACATATCAAACAATTAAAGCTTTCAAAGCAATCAATCAACTATAAAACACTTAATTAATCATTTGAAATACCAAATCAATCAATCAATTGTAAATACGTAATCAATCAATCAATTAAAGAAATCAATTTCATGAACAAAAGTTCACAACAGAGACGAATTGATGCTTGCAAATTGTACTAATCCATCAATTTGAAGCTTGTGAATTGAACTAATTGAACAAATAAAGCTTTTCGCAAATGGAATTGATTGAGCATTTAAAGCTTTCAACGGAGATATTTTAAAAGAACCAAAAATTCAAAAAACATAGTATGATATGTTGCTGGGAATTACACTTCTAAGGTTTTCATATGATAACTAAAGTAATTATTTTCCTAAGTAATTATATTATTGGATGTTATGACCTAAACATGTAAATAGAGTAATTTTTGTCATAAGTAGAGTAATTATGTAACTGGTATTGTGAGTAAACATAAAATTAGAGTAATTTTCAATCACAAGTAGTGTAATTTTATTACAAATAGAGTAATTTTCATTTTCAATAAGCGTAATTATATATTACAAGTAGAGTAATAACATCTATAAGTAGAGTAATTTGTGAAAAAAGGGGGTTCATATTGTTTGATTTCATAATTACTCTAGTTATATAAATAGAATAATTATCATATCGTCTTCTACATCTGAACATTCTTTAAAAACCCTAAAAACTTCAATATCTTTAATCGACTGGTTATTGCATTATGTGGGCTCAATTAAACGACCCCAAAACTCAAATTGAAGTGTACGACAAGTGATTCTAATTCTAAAATCAAAATAATTTGATGACGATAACCAGCGATTTTGATGGAATTTGGGAAACAATTTGATGAAGCAATTGAATTTGATAAAGACGTCGAGCGATGTTTATTTGCGGAGCGTGAAGATCAAGGTCCTGTTATTTATGATTATGCCACAGCCAAAATTTCAGTTTTTGTTTAGTTCGCACGTTTAGTACCATTTTTTACTTTGTATGATAATTCCCCTCGAATCCCACCTACCTTCTTTCACGATTTTTCGGTGAAAGCATTTCGACGGTCGGACCGGCTCTGGCGAACTTTTAAAAACCATTCAAAACGCGCAATTAATTCAATGAATCGATTCTAACGACTTAGACCATAACGGAAGGACCTTAATCAACAATAATAACTTGCTAATCATCGTCCAAAACTGTAAATTGGTTATGTAACCACCGTAACAACCGCCGTAAATTATTCAAATCCACTAACGAACAATTAAACCTTGTACGTTTCAATTAGCACTATAAAAAGGATGTAAACATTCAACTAAACTCGTTCCAAACATCAATTCAATCTAAAATACAATCTATAATCATGAATTTGTCCATCAAAGTTTGTTTCCGGCCAAGTTCCGTTCACCATCAAATCGTCATAGTTCCAGGTAATTTTTATATGTTTATGAATAGTTGTAAGCCATAAACTAAAACCCCTAACTTAATTTTAACAAACTTGGAATGGACTTGAAGAATTAAGATCTAGGGTTTCATTGTGAAGAAGATGACATTATGTTGTAATATATATAAATATATATATATATAAAGGGGAGATTTCAAATGAGAATTCCTTTAAGTTTTAAGAACTCGAAAGAACTCAGTGTAACAATTTTTTTTTTCGAAATTTTTTAACACATGCGTAATATATCTAGGTTACATATGCGTAAAAAAATTACAAAATTTTTTACGCGCCGAGTCGACTTATTACACATGTGTAACGGACGTAAAAATTAGTGTAATCACTTACAACTTTGTTCTCTCTCCTACTTTGACTTTTTAGTCAGATTTAATCTCAACCACACAATCCAATCCATTTAATAAAATGTGTGGCTAAGAATTGAGTTCTTAAGTTCTTAAAACTCAACATGGTTCTCAAAATATCCCTCCCCTATATATATGTATATATATATATATATATAGGGTTAGATTAAAATAAAACCCACTTGAGTTGTGAAAACTCTAGAAACTCATTCTCAACCACATGTTTTTTAATTAAAGATTAAATCTTTTGGTCCACAATTAAAGTTAATAAAAAATGTTAACATAAATATAACTTTTTCTCTCTCCTAAAAATAGATAAAAAAATTAGTAAAAAAATGTTAAAAAATAGCAAAACAATTTTTTTTAATGTTTCGATGTTTTGTATTAAATGTTACAACATATATTACATGTAACAAAAAAAAAACGATGTTACATAGGGTTTTCGCGAGTTTTCACAACTCAAGTGGGTTTTCATTCTATACTTTGCCTATATATATATATATATATATATATATATTTCTTTCTAGTCCTAAACAAATTCCTAAGCTAGCACAGTTGGTTTGTCATGTGATGTTTGGCATGGAGGACCCGGGTTCGAACCCGGGTCAGGCTGTTTAAGCTTTTTATTTATTTATTTATTTTTAATCTTTTCTTTATATTAATAACTAAATCAAATATATTAAAAATTATTTAAAATCATAATAAACCAAATAAAATCATTTTAAGTTAAAAAAAATTAATAAGAAATTAATGTTATCGTTTACACCTAAAACCCAATCTTTCAAACCTGTCAAGTTTCGTTTAATCTTGTAAAACATTTATTTATTGTTTGTTAAACTTTATAACTCGTGAACACTTTCGTTTTCGAAATAAAATATATCGTTAACATCAAATTTCCATAAGTGTTATAATATTCAAACTTAGTATCAATCTTGTAATTAAGATAATATTAAAATATTAATAAACCGTTAACCCGTTAATATCAATTCGTTCGTTAACTTTAAATGCGTTAACATTACTTCGATAGATTTATAATTAGTTAGTTATAATTCGTTAGCATAAATGTTCTTCGAGAACATGATCACCATTCAAATCCGTGCATTGTCAAAGTTTTAATATTAAAATCATGATTCCGTTAAAACATCGTTAAAACTTAAAAACAATATTAAAATCCAAAACGCTTTTAAATAATAAAATATAACGCGTCATCTTTAAAACCAATAAGTAACTTTTTCAATCCGGATAGGTAGACTTTGCTTTTGTTTTAATTATAGTTCGAGAAGTTCAATCGTTTCGGATTCTTTAATGCATTTTCGGTTGCTTTGGTTTCGTTATCGTGCCTTCGGTTTGTATTGAAATATTAATCTTCGATTTCGAGGTAAGTTTCTCACAACCCCTTTTTAAACGTTTTCATATTTTGGGGTAGCATATGTATCTATTACAAATTCAAGTATTATGATTTCGATTACAAACTACAATTCACTATATGAACTTGTGTGTTGCTTGATTACTTGCTCGAATTTACTTGCACGTGGTAGCCTCAATAAGTATGATCATACGCCCTCCCCCTTTGCACTCAGGTCCATTTGTATCGAGTAAAAAAGGGCCTCATTATCCGAGTACGTTGGTTGTTACCAACTGGAAAGGACCTTACTTGCGCAATTACCAGAGTACGTTGGTTGATATCAACTGGAAATGACTTTACTTGCTCGTTTATCACTTGTCCATGAATTATATGATTTTTACGTATTATAACAAACTGTGGGAATCTCACCAGCTATGTTCATAGTTGACTTTATTTTATATATATTACAGGTGTAAAGATACGGGGATGAAAGTCAGAAGACACATAGCATGCCTATAGGATATTCAAAGTACAACTTATAATTTGTTTATTTATTTGTTACAATTTGTTTTATTTGATAAACTTGTGTTACATGAAGATTTAAATGAAATAATGTTTTTATGATCACCTAATAGTGTCACGTGTGTTTTAACAATATGTACGTCACACTCAGGCGTTTTCGCTTTAGCCGGGGTGTTACAAGTCAAGTGTCCAAAGTATCAATAAGCATACTGTGATCAAATAAGAAAGGTTTAAGTCAAGTTGAGGTGGCATGTGAAAGCAAATTAAGCCCGAAGTATGATGAAGTCTGTAATTTGTCGGATTAAATGGGGACCACACAAGCATTATGCCTAATGCCTACCTTAACATATCACGTTGTGTAACACCGTGAAAATACCCCATCTAGTTTTGGGCCAAAATTGTAAATTTTAGAAGTAAAAGAGGCTAAAATGCCAAATCTGGAAGTAGGAGGACTGAAAATATAAATTCTGAAATTTATGCATCTTCACGTATAGCGAAGATGCAAAGCTGAGCATCTTCGCGTATCGCGAAGTTGCTGGCACAAGATTCAAGGCTTATCCAGTGACATGGCGACACATGGCAGCACGGGACTGACATGCAAGATTGCGGCGCCGTACATGCAACTTCGCGTATCGGGAACCGCCATAGGCTGCATCTTCGCGATACGCGAAGATGCACAATTTTGGGTATAAATAGGTTAGCTAGGAGTTCAGTCATTTTCACCCTAGTTTTCACATAGTTAACATCGGGAAGCGTGCTAGGAAGTTGCGGGGTTCCGAAGGCTGTTCTCCCAAAGAAACAAGGTGTTGTTACGTTGTTAAATGAGCTGCTGATTCCGTAAACGAAGCACAAGCCGAAGTGCTTCTGTTTTCTTAGTCTTTGACTTCGACTAGCCGATTAAGGTAGGATTAAGGTTAAGTTACTTTATTAGTTACTTTAAATACATAGTTATGACTTAGTTAAGGATATAGTCGTTAAACTGTTAATATTTTCCAAGAAATCTTTTATAAAGCAAAGAGGTTGCTTCCACGTAAAGTAATGTTATCAAAACTATTATTTTGACGGGCACGTAGTAACTGAAAAGGGGATATCATTAGTAGACTCTTCTTGTCTAAGGAAAGCAATTCGTATACATCCCAATCAACCGTGGGACCCATTTGCTTACCTGGAGAAGTTTGCCAACGTGATATCCTTTATTAGGCCAAAGTGTGCTATTCCAAACGTCATATGTAAATCCAAAGTATTTTCATAAAACGACTATAACTATACTAAGGTTAGGTCAGACCTAAGAGTCTGCTGATCAGACCTCGAGTCTGCTGAACTGAATCAGACTTCAAGTCTGCTGATCAGACCTCGAGTCTGCTGAACTGAAACCGATTTAAAGTCTGCTGAATAATACCAACTAGGTACTTATGCAAGCCTATTACAAATATAGGTTGATAGCATACTGAAGCTGAGGAATCTGATATTCCCAACTGATAAAACAAGGTGAACACGTTAACCTTTTATGGTCTGAACTGATTTTACTCTTGTAATAGACTGGTGGTTTATTACAAAGAGTCTGATAAATGTTTGCATGAGATATTATCTCTAAAATCGTTATAATACAAAATAGATAATAAAACGCATCTCAGACCGAATACACATGTGTCTGAATCCAAACATAACTGATAATTGCCAGACAAAAACAAGTCAGTCATAACCGGTTCTCCAACAAGGTTACATAGCTTAGGGGAAGGTTGTCTCCGAACTAGGGCTATGTACTCGGGGAACCTTTGAATTGTGTGTGTAAGGCAGTGGTACAAATCCTGAGAATGACAGGCGTTCCTGCTGAGTTTGTGAAACAGAAAACTATATTTGTATTTAACGACTATTATAAACTGTTTTATCGAGTCAACGTTTCACCGGCACTTAGCTGACGTGTTTTTCCACCCTTGCAGGTAATTAGATGACAGTAGATAGTATACAAGGACTAGAGTCAAAGAAGATTGCTTGAGATGGCTCATTTTGAATACTTATAAATCCTTGTATTATTAATATCACTGTTTTGTAAAATTGAAACTCGGGTGTTCAATTCCCGATTAATTTTGATAATGTAAATTAATACTTTAATATTTAATGACTTATGCTAAAATAAACCCGCTACTCTTATATATTTACAAAATAGGTACCAACTGTTGGTCACACTCCTGGGCCCTGGATCTAGGAGTGACAGGTTGGTATATGAGCCATCGGTTTCAGCGAATTAGGTATTAATATAAATTAGTACCTAAGCTTTAACCATTTATCTAATAAGTAGGGATAAGTTATGACTGGTAGTCTACATATCCCTAAGTTTATATATATGCAGATGTCGTATACAAATTATTATGGACAAATATGTCGGGTTGCAAGGAGGTCAAATCCTGCCCCCGATGCCGAGCCGTCTGATAGATCTAGCACAAATTTTGGTCCTAAGTGGCAAACTGTATCGGTAAACCCGACTGAACCGGTATACACAAACCCGGCTGATCTGAATAACTTTAATAACCTGATGAATCCAAACCCGATGAACCTAATGAACCAATATCCTGTTGATCAAATCGATCCCTACCTGGCTTGCGAAAGCCAACCAGTATATGATCCGGGAAGCCCTGAAATGCCAATTGAAATCTCAAGTGACACTTCAGAAAGTGTTTCGCTGACTGGTACCCCAAACTACTATCCATATGATATGGAAGCTTAGAGTAGGGTGGTTAAACAGGAAACAAGTACTGAATCCTTTAGCTGGATGAATTGTCATTCCAACCAGAGTCTGTGGCATTTTGGATCACCGCCACCAGGTGCCCAGATTCTAGCAAGACCAACCCAAGGACCAATCCACTATTCTGAGGTACGTTCCTGGTTTTCCACCATACCAAGGTCCTATACTGACTAAGGCTGAACAAGCAAACGAGATACGGGAGGAGGCCCATCTCATCGAGGAATTCTAGATAACGAATATCCCCAACAAAGAAATGCAGGCATATGTAGCAAATCCTCACCTGTATCCAAGGGAAACCGCTTATCTTTTTCGTTCAGCATCTGCACCAGTAGGATATCCTAACCCACCTAACTCGATGATGGACGAACTAAGAAATGAGAGGGTTAAGAAGAAAAATATAAGCAACAAGATCATCAAGAAATGTGACAAAATGAAAAGCCTAGTTAAGAAATGGGCCAAGGATTAGGATATATAAATAATGTTGTTTAAACATGTATTTTTCTATCCTTCTGTACTGTTATGAATAAAAGCTAGTGTTTTGTGTTTTAAATCCATGTATTTACATGATTCACAGAATGTCTGAACAAAGAGAACAAGTAAGTCAAAAGAGTCAAGCTGATAAAGGCAAAGCTCCTGAAAATAATACTAAATCAATCCCGGAAGAATACATTGGAGAAATTCGTGATATAATAAAGGAAACAGTTTCCCCATTAATCAAGGAAGCTGTAACTCCTCTAATAAAAATAGTGCAAGACCACACGGCCAATTCTAAAAGTTTGGCTAAAGCAAAATCAACAAAACAAATACAGCCAAGCCATAGTGTATCTTTACACTCCAAAAGAAAAGAATCAAAGAGGACAAGAGATGAAAATGAAAAGAAAAATGAGGGTTACGAAAGTAACACTGTTGAACATGTCCCGAGCAAGGTAAAAAGAGTAAAAATCAGCACGGGATGCATGTTCAAAGATTTTCAAGTGTATAAACCAAAGGAATTCTATAGGGATAAAGGGGCAATAACAACGCTCCGTTGGCTCGATGAAACGGAGTCAATAATTATTATAAGTAAATGTACCGAAGAAGAAAGTATCAAGCACTCGTCCCAGATGTTAAAGGGAGAGGCGCTGGAATGGTGGAATACATTGATTGATGTGAAAGGGAGAAGTAATCTGTATAATCTGGAATGGAAGACTTTTAAGGAGTTAATCAAGCAAAGGTTTTGTCCCATCCACGAAGTTAATCAGAATCAAACCAAGCTTTGGAACCACAAAGTCATTGGCACAAATATCAAGGAACACAATACCAAATTTCTTGAGTATTGCCGACTTGTACCGCATTTGGTTACGCTAGAACATAACAAGGTGACACGGTATATTTATGGTTTACCAAAAGATATCCGTGATCAAGTGAGATCACACATGCCAGAATCAATTAAGTCTGCCATTGAGCTTGCTGGTTATTTGATGGAGGGTATGATTAGAAACAAAGATGAGGAAAAGAAGGGTGTACTGGAGAAGAAGAGAGAGAATGATGAGAAGAGAAGGTTTGAAAAAGGAAAGGAAAGATCGAATATGTTTAATCGGCCGTTGTGTAAAAATTGCGGAAAACGACATGACGGGAGATGTTTGAAATATACTCCCAAAGTTGATGTTCGCAAGTTTGATCAATATTCGACTTGCAACTTTTGTAAGAGACCGGGACACAAGGAAGAAAATTGTAGAAAGAAGCTGATCGTATGTTTTGAATGCGGTGAGAAAGGACATTTCAGTGCGGAATGCACGAAGAAAAAGCCAGTTGTTGGAGGTGCTAGTGGTAGTGGTGCCAAAAATGATGGAAAGAAAGGGAACGCGCGTGCATTCATGCTAAATACTCAGAAAGCAGGAGAATTACCAGACGTGATTACTGGTACGTTCCTTATCAATAACGTTTATACTAGAGTATTGTTTGATTCAGGAGCCGATCAAAGTTTTATAGATTATAAATTCTGTGATCTATTAAATGAACCTCTAGCTAAGTTAAATAAGCAATATGAAGTAGAAACGGCTAATGGATCCTTAATCAAAATATCTAAAGTATTAAGTAGTTATATTTCCTTAGTCGGGTATGAAATACTAGTACAACTATTACCTATGGAGTTAGCCGACTTTGATGTTATCTTAGGAATGGATTGGTTAGCCGCCAACCAAGCCCGAATATTATGTAATGAGAAGGCTATTGAAATCTTAACTCCAAATAGGAAGATCATTCGAATAGCTGGCGATAAAGATTCTGGTAGAATTGGGATTATTTCAAAAATAAAAGCAAGTCACTGTTTGGGTAAAGGTTGCTTATCATTAATGGCTTATGTAACCAAGGAACCCGAGTCTAAGAAAATAGAAGAGGTTCCAATTGTCTTTGAGTTCAAGGATGTATTTTCTGATGAGTTGCCTGGAATTCCACCTGACCTAGAAGTTAAGTTCAAGATAGATTTAGTTCCGGGAACGGCTCCAATTGCTAAATCTCCTTATAGATTAGCACCAACTGAAATGAAAGAATTGAAGAAGCAATTGGATGAATTATTAGAAAGGGATTTATTCAACCGAGTTCTTCACCTTGGGGAGCTCCGATTATGTTTGTAAAGAAGAAAGACGGATCCATGAGAATGTGTATCGACTATTGAGAATTGAATAAAGTAACGATCAAGAATCGATACCCACTTCCAAGAATAGATGATCTTTTCGATTATTTACAAGGGACTGGTTGTTTTTCCAAAATTGATCTAAGATCCGGGTATCATCAACTGAAAGTTCAAGAAGAAGATATATCCAAGACAGCATTCAGAACCAGATACGGACATTATGAGTTCACCATTATGCCTTTTAGACTCACTAATGCTCCAGCAGCGTTTATGGATATGATGAACCGAATCTGTAAGCCATATTTGGACAAATTTTTTATCGTTTTCATTGATGACATTCTAATATATTCCAAGACGAAAGAAGAACATCAAGCTCATTTGAAGACCATGCTGGAAACATTGAGGAAATAAAAGCTTTACGTGAAATTCTCGAAGTGTGAGTTATGGCTGTCCGAGGTACAATTTCTCGGACATATTGTTAATGAAAAAGGTATACAAGTGGATCCGGTGAAAATAGAAGCCATTATGAAATGGGAGAAACCCAATACCCCGACGCAAGTTCGAAGTTTTCTGGGTTTAGCTGGCTATTACCGAAGATTCATACAAAACTTTTCTAGAATAGCGGTTCCATTGACTTCATTAACCCGAAAATCCATTAAATTTGAATGGGGACTGAAGCAAGAAGAGGCATTCGAAACTATTAAACAGAAATTAACAAATGCACCTGTCTTAGCTTACCTAAAGGGGAGGATAACTTCATTGTATACTGTGATACTTCGCATACAGAAATGGGGGGTGTTTTAATGCAAGGGAATAAGGTAATTGCTTATGCGTCAAGACAGTTAAAAGTTCATGAAAAGAATTACACCACACATGATCTTGAACTTGGAGCTATAATTTTCGCGTTAAAATTATGTCGACATTATTTATATGGTGTAAAGTTCACTGTCTATACTGATCATAAGAGTTTGAAGCATATATTTGATCAGAAAGAATTGAATATGAGACAGAGGCGATGGATGGAAACGCTTAGCGATTATGTTTGTGAAATTGCTTATCATGAAGGTAAAGCTAACGTGATGGCTGACGCTTTAAGCAGAAAAGAGCACGAAAAGCCAAAGAAAGTACGAGCTTTGATGTTAGAACTCAAAATTGATCTATTAACCGAAATTAAGGAAGCTCAGAAGTTGGCACTAGAACAAGAAAATATAAAAGCCGAGAAAGAGAATGGTACGATAGATCAGCTAGTAAAAGGCGATGGTGAGATACTCAGATTAGGGAAAAGAATCTGGGAGCCGATGGTTGGAAATTTACGGGAGAAAATATTAGAAGAAGCTCACAAATCCAAATATATGATGCATCTGGGTAGTGATAAGATGTATCATAATCTTAAAGATGATTATTGGTGGATCGGAATGAAGAAAGAAATTGCTCTATATGTGGCAAAATGTTTAACATGTTCAAAAGTTAAGGCCGAGCATCAAAAGCCATTGGGTTTGTTGACACAACCTGAAATACCAATATGGAAATGGGACATGATTACCATGGATTTCGTTATGAAATTATCCAAAACTTCACGTCAAAATGATGCTATTTTGGTCATCATTGATAGATTGACCAAATCTGCTAATTTCATTCCTATCCAAGAAACATTTAGTATGGACAAGTTGGCACAATTGTATGTGGAAAATATTGTAACATTACGTGGTGTGCCATTATCAATTATATCCGATAGAGACAGTCGTTTTACCTCCAACTTCTGGAGAAGTTTTCAAAAGGCAATGGGTACGCGTTTAAATTTAAGTACCGCTTATCACCCACAAACCGACGGACAAAGTGAAAGGACAATTCAAACATTAGAAGATTTGCTTCTTGCTTGTGTTATAGATTTGGGTGGTAGTTGGGATACTCATCTATCTCTGATGGAATTTTCGCACAATAATAGTTATCACACAAGCATACAAACGACACCATATGAAGCATTATACGGGCGAAAGTGTAGGACGCCTGTATGCTGGTCCGAAATCGGTGATAATCAATTGTCTGGTCCTGAAATGGTGCAAAGAACGACTGACCAAGTAATTCAAATTCGTGAAAGACTAAAGGCAGCACGAGACAGGCAAAAGAATTATGCTGATGTTCGATGTAAACCGTTGGAATTCAAAGAAGGAGATAAAGTGTTGCTTAAAGTGTCACCTTAGAAAGGTGTGGTTCGTTTTGGGAAGAAAGGGAAGTTAAGTCCGCGTTTTGGTGGACCATTTAAGATTGTTAAAAGAATAGGCCCTGTAGCTTATCGCCTTGAGTTACCCAAAGAGATGCAAGGAATCCATGACGTGTTTCACGTATCAAATCTACGGAAATGTTTAGCTGATGAAACACTCGCTATGCTTCTAAAAGACGTACAAGTGAATGAGAAACTCAAGTTTGTAGAGGAGCCGATACGGATTGAAGATAGTCAAACCAAATTCCTGAAACGTAAAAGATTGAAATTGGTAAAAGTTAGATGGAATTTGCGGAGAGGTCCGGAATTTACTGGGAACTTGAGTCTGAAATGAAAAGAACGTATCCACGTCTTTTCACATAAATCTCAAGGACGAGATTTTTCTAAGGAGTGGAGGATGTAACACCGTGAAAATACCCCATCTAGTTTTGGGCCAAAATTGTAAATTTTAGAAGTTAAAGGGGATAAAATGCCAAATTTGGAAGTAGGAGGACTGAAAATATAAATTCTGAAATTTATGCATCTTCGCGTATCGCGAAGATGCAAAGCTAAGCATCTTCGCGTATCGCGAAGTTGCTGCCACACGATTCAAGGCTTATCCAGTGACGTGGCGACACGTGGCATCACGAGATTGACATGCAAGATTGTGGCACCATACATGCAACTTCGCGTATCGCAAACCGCCATAGGCTGCATCTTCGTGATATGCGAAGATGCATAATTTCGGCTATAAATAGGGCAGCTACGAGTTCAGTCGTTTTCATCCCATTTTCACACTAGTTTTCACATAGTTAACATCGGGAAGCGTGCTAGGAAGTTGCGGGGTTCCGAAGGCTGTTCTCGAGAAGAAATGAGGTGTTGTTACGCTATTAAATGAGCTGCTGATTCCGTAAACGAAGCACAAGCCGAAGTGCTTCTGTTTTCTTAGTCTTTGACTTCGACTAGCCGATTAAGATAGGATTAAGGTTAAGTCACTTTGCTAGTTACTTTAAATACATAGTTATGACTTAGTTAAGGATATAGTCGCTAAACTGTTAATACTTTCCAAGAAATCTTTAATAAAGCAAAGAGGTTGCTTCCACGTAAAGTAATGTTATCAAAACTATTATTTTGACGGGCACGTAGTAACTGAAAGGGGGATATCATTAGTAGACTCTTCTTGTCTAAGGAAAGCAATTCGTATACATCCCAATCAACCGTGGGACCCATTTGCTTATCTGGAGAAGTTTGCCAACGTGATATCCTTTATTAGCCAAAGTGTGCTATTCCAAACGTCATATGTAAATCCAAAGTATTTTCATAAAACGACTATAACTATACTAAGGTTAGGTCAGACCTAAGAGTCTGCTGATCAGACCTCGAGTCTGCTGAACTGAATCAGACTTCAAGTCTGCTGATCAGACCTCGAGTCTGCTGAACTGAAACCGATTTAAAGTCTGCTGAATAATACCAACTAGGTACTTATGCAAGCCTATTACAAATATAGGTTGATAGCATACTGAAGCTGAGGAATCTGATATTCCCAACTGATAAAACAAGGTGAACACGTTAACCTTTTATGGTCTGAACTGATTTTACTCTTGTAATAGACTAGTGGTTTATTACAAAGAGTCTGATAAATGTTTGCATGAGATATTATCTCTAAAATCGTTATAATACAAAATAGATAATAAAACGCATCTCAGACCGAATACACATGTGTCTGAATCCAAACATAACTGATAATTGCCAGACAAAAACAAGTCAGTCATAACCGGTTCTCCAACAAGGTTACATAGCTTAGGGGAAGGTTGTCTCCGAACTAGGGCTATGTACTCGGGGAACCTTTGAATTGTGTGTGTAAGGCAGTGGTACAAATCCTGAGAATGACAGGCGTTCCTGCTGAGTTTGTGAAACAGAAAACTATATTTGTATTTAACGACTATTATAAACTGTTTTATCGAGTCAACGTTTCACCGGCACTTAGCTGACGTGTTTTTCCACCCTTGCAGGTAATTAGATGACAGTAGATGGTATACAAGGACTAGAGTCATAGAAGATTGCTTGAGATGGCTTATTTTGAATACTTATAAATCCTTGTATTATTAATATCACTGTTTTGTAAAACTGAAACTCGGTGTTCAATTCCCGAGTAATTTTGATAATGTAAATTAATACTTTAATATTTAATAACTTCTGCTAAAATGAATCCGCTACTCTGATATATTTACAAAACATGTACCAACTGTTGGTCACACTCCTAGGCCCTGGATCGGGGTGTGACACGTTGGCATCAAAATACTTGTTAAGTTTAAAGTGGACAAATTATATCTACAATCGACTTTGGGTTCTTCACATAATAATATTGAAATATAAGTGTGATCTAGGACGTTATCAATCAATGTGATTCCACGTCGTGATCGTTACAAAATAATTTAGTAAACTTTTAAGTAAATATTTTTGATATAATATTAATTTCATCTTTACTCCCATCTTTTATTTTTTATTTTCTTTTGTTTTATTCTAAATTTCTACTTCAAAATATTATGTAATTGTTTTCGTAATATTAAAATATAATAAAATTCCAAAGAGATTTTAGGTTTTCATTGTTTTCGTATATATTTTATTAAACCTTTGTTTTATTCAAAATCATGAGTTTTGTTGTCAAAGTCGTTCATGCAAAGTTCGTTGGAAACCTAGGACTTAAACAAATCACTTACAAGTTGAGGGACTGAAATTGGGAGGGTCTGTGAACAGATTATTCTTTGACCCTCAAGAGGTCTGTGAACGAATCTTATTCATTCTAAGTCTGTTGGAGTTTTATATGGACAGGTAGATCAAGATTAAGTCTGCTTGGATGCAGAAACTAAAGTTGCAGATGCTGAAGCGCTTAAAAGAAAACGAGATCGTGAAAGTTGGTGGTTGAATCTAAAATAAATTGATTGTGTTTGAAGACAAGGAATAAAACATGTCGGCTCAAGAAAGTCAACAAAAGAAAATTAGATGCCGAGCCTCCCGCATCTGAGGTTTCTAAAATTTGCTGTTGCCGATCCTTCCCAGAAAATAAGATTG
Organism: Bidens hawaiensis; assembly: GCF_021521415.1. Lineage (NCBI taxonomy): Eukaryota > Viridiplantae > Streptophyta > Magnoliopsida > Asterales > Asteraceae > Bidens > Bidens hawaiensis. The sequence continues at coordinate 167,736 of NW_027496030.1, forward strand.
AAATTCAAGTCTACAAAAATGGAAAATAAAGATTTGTCCAAAATCCAATCTGGTTCAAGATCCTGGATCAAGACAAGTGCTAAGTTTCAAGAAATAAAGACGAAGAAAACAACTTGACGAAGGTTCCTCGACATACTCAATCCTAGAGGGAGATTGTAGAGCCAATATTCTATATTGTTATTATAATTGTGTATGTCTTTTTAGTTTGTTTTTAGTCGATATATTACAAACTCAGTACGTTTATTTTGTACGTTAAATGTAAACTTTGGAGAAATGGGACCTATAAAAGGGTCACTTTACCCATTTCTCCAAACAACTCAATTTACAACACCCTTGGAAATAAAACTCTTTCCATCACAACCTCTCCATTTTCTCTCTTTTATATTAACAAAACTAAGATCCGAGATCCGATTGTTGTTAGTGATTTCCGCTAACTAACAACACGAATTAATCCGAGTCAAGTTGTGAGATTCATCTAGAGGGCATGCAATGGGTCTCAAAATTTGTGATTATCAAAAGATGGTAGTACATCAGTCGCAAATATTAATTAAAATTATTATAAAATTAGTTTAAATACAAGTTGCAAAGTAGGTGCAAACTCAATGACGGGCTATCTAGCAAATCCGTCACAAGAGATGAAATAAAAATCCTAACAAATTAAAATTTAAATCCCGATCACAAGCATATTCAGTTAGTGTAACATCTCGGAAAAAACTCATATTTATTTTGGGCCAAATATGTCACACCCTCAAAATCCACTAACGGAGTTTTACCGTCAGAGGGTGTGAACTGGCAGGATCGGAATCATTAGTTATAACCAAACCAAAGAAAAACGTTTAAATGAAAGTAAGTGCGGAAGCGTAAAACCTTAATTCAAAAGTTGCGTCACGCAGGACGACTTAAAACCAAATGTAAATGTTAAAATTAAGTTTGCAGAGTAAAGATGTTTTCAATTAATGCATGCTCCTAAACCGCGCGCCCGCCTCGGCTACCTGAGAATAACATACTAAAAGTGTCAACACAAGGTTGGTGAGTTCACAAGTAAAATAAGATAAATCGTTTAGCGTTTTGCGTAACCTCGTTACGACGTTTAAATGTTGCGTAACCCCGTTACGACGTTTGAGTGTGTAACCACGTTACAACGTTTAAGTGTTGCGTAACCCCGTTACGACGTTTGAGTGTGTAACCACGTTACAACGTTTAAGTGTTGCGTAACCCCGTTACGACGTTTGAGTGTGTAACCACGTTACAGCGTTTAAGTGTTTTGCATTACCAGATAGTGTTATGTCAAATTATATATCGATATGTAGCTAATCTATACAACAAGTATCGCTAAGTGGTTCGCGACCGAAGCTGACTGTTTATCAAGTGCCCGTCACCAGGTCCTCCAGACCATGGTAAGTGTTAGCCAAAATTTACACCCACTCAACCTCCAGTTGAGCTTAGCGTCGGGTGGGGTTTGTCAAACCCAGTAGTACTACCCAAAAGTGACTCGCTATTCCAAATATTAACCGGTCCGATGTGTGGGACTTCAAATGTTACGTATGCCGCTTAGCCTTTACAAGTGATATATAATTTATAACAAAATCTTTCATATGCGTTTATCTCAGAAAATATGTTTATCGGAGTATGTTATCTCCCCCAATTGAAAAACGTTTGAAAGCAGTTTAAGAGTGGGGTAAGTGAACTCACTGTTTGCGAAGAATATCCGATCTAGATCACCAAGTGATGCGCGTCGTAGAAAACTCTCTAGCGTTCTAAAATAACAAAGAGATTTTTCTAAGTATCGGAACGTTTAACGAGTCTCTAGACTCGGCACATAATACCTATGCACGTAACAGATTTCGTGTTTCGTTTGTGAATCGTGTGTGACTTAAACAAGTACAATTGTGATACGATACGTGGGTGAGCAATTACTTTCGTATCATGTATTAATAACATACTTATTAGCAATTATTCCCCATAAGGGCAATTTGGTCAATTCATGGCAATCAACTAGCAACTATTCCCCGCAAGGGTATTTTGGTCAAAATACAACAATTATATAAAAACTATCATATTTCATGCATTCCTATACAACTCAGCAGCTAGTTTCGTTATGACAGAATTTCTACTTGAAAGATTGCACTAGTTCACCGATTATAACGTCTCAATTAATTCACCAAAAATTACCACAGAAGCATACATATCTTAGGTTTCCAGAACATATTTTATCTTATTTTTATTCCATATAGATTGCTCATAATGATCAAAACACTACAGTAAACTCATATCAGTCAGATTCATGCGCAACAGAATGTTATTTGAAATTCCCGTTAAACGAAAAATCCAATAAATGCAAGACCACTTGGGTTTGGTTCCTAACTCAGTGAGTCAACTTCCAGAAGTGGAACCAACCCAATTGGTCTCGTAGTTCATGAGATATAATATTTACAACATAACCTAACAGCAGGTCTAACAGCTCAGCTTTGCATCACATTTTTGTAAAATCATAAAAGTATACTTCCACTTATCCAAAAATTACGAATTTATACTTTATAGAAACTAGACTCAACCTAGTTTACTGCAGTACCCACAATCTCAATCAATTTTCACGTTTACACTTCGTTACAGTCAGTTAAACATCGTATATATATTCTGTCCAGAATCTGTTCACATCAAAACTCAACATAATAACAATCTATGAACTATCATGCATCCATATAACCCTCTAGACACTATAACTACTATCCATGCATATCAATCACACCATACATACAAGATTAGGGTTTGTGTTCTAATTCAAATCAAGGACAACAATCAATCAAGCAACAACATCAATACTAGTTATCAATCATCATGAATTTAACAACCATCATGTTAACTCATACATACTCATGAAAATCGGCTGCCTAGGGTTTTTAATTAACCCATTAAACATCAAAATCAAACAAGAAGGTAAAGGATGATCAAATATACCTTCCTAGCACTTAGTTCTTCAATCAAAGGCTTGAATTGATGGTGTATATGTGTGTGAAAGTGGACGGCAGCCAAGAAGAGCAAGGGGAGGGCCGATTAGAGTTGTAGGTTTATAATAATAAGTTAGGGTTTAGTGTTAAGGTTATATTTATAGATAATCAAGTTACATTCTAGTCCCTAATCTTTCAAGTGTTACATCTCTAGCCTAAACTAATTAGTTCTTGTTTCTTGTTTAACATTCCACATAACAATCAAGTAACACACATATACCTAACACATAATAATCACATAATTAGTGTTTTGACGTTTGTCGTTTATTTATCAATCGCTTGCGTCAACTCGTTTGCGTTTCGGTGCAAATCCCGAAAGACTACACATGTAGTAAGTGTTAAGCGTCATTTAAACCCTAGTTTAAATGTAATGAAGTGTGCGTTATAGATTCAACGATCTTAAAGTTCGAATTTACGGAGTTGAGTTAACGAGGTTAACCTGAAATTGACGATTGTCACATCATTCCCATGTTAAAGAATTTTCGTCCCGAAAATTTGAGTCAAGTCGTGATGAGTGTCTGAAAAAGTAAGAAAAATTTTCAGTTTGTCATATCATCCCCTAGTAGAAAGAAATTTCGTCCCGAAATTTAGTTCATACCTCCGGTGATGTTTGACGGTTTGCCGGGTTTCGCGGTTTCCGGTGTTTGGTTAGCCCTTCAAAAAGGTGAGGATACTTTTTCATCATTTGATCCTCGCGTTCCCACGTGAACTCCGGTCCACGTCTCGAGTTCCAACGAACCTTAACGATTGGAATTTTGCTGTGTTTGAGCGTTTTGGTTTCCCAATCCAAAACCTCGACTGGTTCCTCAATGAACCGTAACTGTTCATCAACTTGTAGTTCCTCCAAAGGGACTACTTGGGTTTCATCAGATAGGCATTTCTTCAAATTTGATACGTGGAATACATCGTGTACGCCACTGAGTTCTGTTGGTAGGTCCAGTCGGTACGCCACCAGACCAATGCGCTCAGTTATCCGGTACGGACCAACATACCGTGGGTTGAGTTTGTTTCGCTTACCAAAGCGAACCACACCTTTCCAAGGTGAGACTTTGAGTAACACTCGATCGTTTACTTGAAATTCGAGAGGTTTTCGGCGCTTGTCGGCGTAACTCTTTTGGCGATCTCGTGCTGCTGCCATGCGATTTCGGATTTGAACAATCTTTTCCGAGGTTTCGAGTACCAGTTCCGGACCAGTGATTTGGCTGTCACCCACCTCTGCCCAGCAGAGTGGTGATCGACACTTCCGTCCGTACAGCGCTTCAAACGGCGCTGCCTTAATACTTGCGTGGTAGCTGTTATTATACGAAAACTCTACCAAGGGTAAGTGGGGTTCCCAACTTTTTCCGAAATCTAAGACGCATGCACGCAACATATCCTCCAGGGTCTGAATAGTCCGTTCACTTTGCCCATCCGTCTGAGGATGGTATGCGGTACTCATATCGAGACGTGTGCCCAGTGCGCTTTGCAGCGACTTCCAAAAGTGTGAGGTAAAACGAGAATCTCGATCGGAAATGATCGAGGCAGGCACTCCGTGTCTCGACACTACTTCCTTCATGTAGACACGAGACAGTCTTTCCATTTTGTCTGTTTCCTTAATCGCTAGGAAGTGCGCCGATTTAGTCAACCGGTCAACGATCACCCAGATGGTATCGCATCCCGTCGGTGTCTTAGGCAAACCCGTAATAAAGTCCATTGAGATGTGTTCCCATTTCCACATTGGGAGTTCCGGTTGTTGCAGTAGACCAGATGGTTTCTGGTATTCTATCTTGACTCTGGCACAAGTCAAGCATTTGCTCACGTAGGTGGCAATGTCGGCTTTCATGTTCGGCCACCAGTAAAGTTCCTTTAAATCATGATACATTTTATCTGAGCCAGGGTGGATAGAATATCGGGACTTGTGAGCTTCGTCCATCACTAGAGTTCTCAACTCTCCGTATCGTGGAACCCAAATCCGGTTCTCAAAATATCGGACCCCGTCCGATCTGGTTTCAAGTTGCTCGCTCATGCCCCGCATGAGTTCCGATGGAAGATTATCATCTTTCAAAGCTTCCAGTTGCGCATCGCGAATCTGATCGGGTAAGCTGGCATGAATCGTGAGTTGCAATGCTCTCACCCGTCTGGGTTTATCCGTTTCTTTTCTGCTGAGGGCGTCGGCCACCACATTGGCCTTGCCAGGGTGGTACTTGATGGCACAATCATAATCTTTAAGCAGCTCGACCCAACGACGCTGTCGCATGTTCAGCTCCTTCTGATCGTAGATATGTTGGAGACTCTTGTGGTCGGTGTAAATGGTAAACTTGGTACCGTACAAGTAATGCCTCCATATCTTAAGAGCAAACACTACAGCTCCGAGTTCCAAATCGTGGGTCGTGTAGTTCTTCTCGTGAACCCGTAGTTGTCTAGAGGCGTAGGCTATAACCTTCTCGAGTTGCATCAGCACACAACCGAGACCTTGTATAGATGCGTCACAGTGTACCTCAAAATTTTCTGTTCCCTCGGGGAGGGCTAAAATAGGGGCGCTACAAAGCTTGGTTTTCAACAGTTGAAAAGCGGATTCCTGCGCGTCACCCCAGTTGTACTTAGTGCCCTTGTGAGTCAAAGCGGTGAGGGGTTGAGCAATCTTTGAAAATCCCTCGATGAAACGCCGATAGTAGCCGGCCAGTCCTAGGAATTGTCGCACCTCAGTCGGAGTCTTAGGTGCTTCCCAGTTTTTGATGGCCTCTACCTTACCGGGATCGACATGGATACCATTCTCGTTGATCACATGTCCTAAAAAGTGAACCTCGCGAAGCCAAAATTCACATTTCGAGAGTTTAGCATACAGTTGTTCCTTCTTCAGCAGTTCCAGAATTATCCTTAAGTGCTCTTCGTGGTCAGTCTCGTTCTTGGAGTAGACGAGAATATCATCAATGAAAACAATCACGAACTTGTCGAGGTACGCCTTGCATACTCGATTCATGAGATCCATAAATACGGCTGGTGCGTTGGTTAGGCCAAAAGGCATAACCGAAAACTCGTAGTGACCATACCGTGTTCTGAAAGCCGTCTTTGAAATATCTTCTTCGCGCACTCTCAGCTGGTGATAACCGGATCGTAGATCGATCTTCGAGTAGTAACTCGATCCCTGAAGCTGGTCAAACAAATCATCAATTCGGGGTAAAGGATAACGGTTCTTGACCGTCACTTTGTTCAACTCCCGGTAGTCGATGCACATTCGGAAGGTCCCGTCTTTCTTTCGGACAAACAAGACAGGGGCTCCCCATGGCGATGAGCTAGGTCGGATAAAACCTTTATCCAACAAATCTTGCAACTAGGTGGACAACTCCTGAAGTTCCGCCGGTGCGAGCCGATACGGGGCTCGTGCTATGGGTGCTGCACCGGGTGTCAACTCGATTTGGAATTCGACTTGACGAATAGGAGGGAGTCCAGGCAAATCCTCCGGGAAAACTTCCGGGAAGTCTCGCACAACCGGTATGTCTTCAATTCGTTTCTCCTCCGCGGGTTTCTCAACAATCTGCGCCAAAATTGCCGGATGACCCTTTCGTAAATACTTCTGTGCCTTCATAAGGGTAATGACGCTGGTGGTCATGCCGCTTCTCTCGCCTCGGACCGAAATGATCTCGCCGGAAGGGGTGGTAATATGGACTATCTTATCATGGCATATAATCTCCGCTCGGTTCTCGGATAACCAGTCCATGCCGACAACGACATCGAAACTACTAAGCGTAAAAGGAATAAGGTCGATGTCAAAGACATGACCTGACAGTTTCAACTTACATCCCGCAAATATATGAGTTGTTATAATAGTTTTACCGTTAGCTAATTCAACAGGAAACTTAGCGTCTAACGGGGTTGGAGTAAGGTTTAAAAGTTGGCTAAAGGCCTTTGACACAAAACTCCTATCAGCTCCAGTGTCAAACAAAACAGAAGCAAAACAATCGTTTACGGGGAACTTACCAGACACCACATGCGGATCTCTGCGGGCTTGACCCGATCCAATCACAAACGCTCTTCCTTTGCCATTTCCTCCACCGTTACTGCCACTTCCATTGCCCCCATTGTTGTCATTATGTTTCAGCTTGGGGCAATCCTTCCGGAAATGGCCTTCCTGTCCACATTCAAAACATCCCTTAGTCGTCATCGGTGGCTTAGGAGCACCCTTCGCCGCAAGGTCTTCTCTACATTCCTTCGCTTGGTGACCTATCTTTCCGCATCTTTGACACTTGACACGGTCACACTGACCAACATGATGAAAGTTGCACCTGTTGCACTTTGGATATTTCCCAGCATATCCGCTCGAAACCTGCCCGCTACCGTTGTTGTTGTTGTTGTTGTTGTGATTCTGAGTGTTGAAACTCCGAGTAAATTCGGGCTTACGGTAGTGGTGTTGCGGTGGGAGGTTTGAGGATGAAGATCTGGTGTTGTCAAACTTTCTCTTCCCGCTGTTCGGGTTGCTGTTGTTGTTACTGTTGCTGACGTGGTCATTACTCGGGTTGTCACGGGCTTTAACAGTCGAACCCCTCGGTGGTAACGCACCCTGGGTCACAGCCTGATCCGTCAGTTTGTGAGCCAAACGGATCGCTTGTTGGATCGTGGCTGGTCTGGAAGACGTCACCATACCCTGAATCTGTGGTGCTAACCCATCAATGTACATCTCTATTCTCTTGCTCGGCGGATCCACCATCCGCGGACACATCACTGCCAACTCGTGCGAACGAGTAGTGTAGGCTTCAATCTCTGAACCCACCATTTTCAACGACCAAAACTCCGACTCTAACTTCGAAATTTCTTCCCTCGGACAGTACTCCTCTCGCATCATGTTTTTGAACTCCTCCCAGTTCATCGCGTTAGCCAGTTCCAATCCAAGGATCTGGACGTTCGAATTCCACCAAGTGAGGGCGGAATCCTCAAGTGTCCCAGCAGCGAATTTGACCCTACTGGCAGGGGGACAGTTACACATCTCAAAAGCCGACTCGGCCTTCTCAGCCCAACGCAGGAAGCCTATAGCTCCCTCAGTGCCCTTAAACGTACTGGGCTTGCAGTCTAAGTAGTTCTTGAAGGTACATGTTCCATTTGGACCCCCAGTTTGATTCTGAACGTGTGCGGCTAAAGCGGCCGCCACATGGTCATTCAGCAGAGTTTGGAGTTCAGCTGCAGTCATGCTGATGTTACCACGTCCGTGTCCAGCGTTTCTTCCAGCCATCTAGGTATTATCATCCCGAGATGTCGTCGCCTGAGGACACATCCGAGTGTGCCTCTGGCTCAGCCGGTTCTTCCTCCGGTTCCTCTTCGGGTTCCTCCTCGGGATCTTCCTCAGGTTTCTCCTCAGGCTCCTCTTCGGGATCTTCTTCATCATAACCTTCATTTGTTGATCACTAGCCCCTTGCATATCTTTCATTGCCGCTGCCATGCGGGCAATCTCCTCCTGAGTCTCGGTTCCGTCTTTAAACAGTCTGGAAACATTTTCTCTCGTGTAGCGCATGTAACCCACATCACGCTCCAAACAAGAAACGATAGCTGCGAGAACTCGCTCTACAGGTTCGGTTATAAGTGGTAGGGTGTTAGGGTAAGCAGGGTGGTTCGGGTGAGGCAATGGGGGAACTTGTTCACGGTAGACCATACGTCTGATCATGTTGGGGTACCACTCCCAGCTAACGTCGTTGTCATACTAGCCTCCGGATAGGCGGTACCTCTTCGGTGTAGGAGCTTCGAGTTCCGGGACTACACGGGGTGGCGAGGCAGTAGGTAACTGCGGTTCCTTCCCGTGAGCATGCGTCATCGAATCGGATGATGATGAGGGTGGCGTCGACATTTCTACAGGTAAGCCGTGTATATGCGCGCGTATGAGTGAAGGAGATAAGGAAATAAGATTTCAAGACTACACAAACCTATGCAGTGCATATAATTATAACTAATGGGTCGTCGCGGTTATAGTCTAGTATGCATGCAGTTTCTAGTTCGCTATAACCAATGGCTCTGATACCAATCTGTCACACCCTCAAAATCCACTAACGGAGTTTTACCGTCAGAGGGTGTGAACTGGCAGGATCGGAATCATTAGTTATAACCAAACCAAAGAAAAACGTTTAAATGAAAGTAAGTGCGGAAGCGTAAAACCTTAATTCAAAAGTTGCGTCACGCAGGACGACTTAAAACCAAATGTAAATGTTAAAATTAAGTTTGCAGAGTAAAGATGTTTTCAATTAATGCATGCTCCTAAACCGCGCGCCCGCCTCGGCTACCTGAGAATAACATACTAAAAGTGTCAACACAAGGTTGGTGAGTTCACAAGTAAAATAAGATAAATCGTTTAGCGTTTTGCGTAACCTCGTTACGACGTTTAAATGTTGCGTAACCCCGTTACGACGTTTGAGTGTGTAACCACGTTACAACGTTTAAGTGTTGCGTAACCCCGTTACGACGTTTGAGTGTGTAACCACGTTTCAGCGTTTAAGTGTTGCGTAACCCCGTTACGACGTTTGAGTGTGTAACCACGTTACAGCGTTTAAGTGTTTTGCATTACCAGATAGTGTTATGTCAAATTATATATCGATAGGTAGCTAATCTATACAACAAGTATCGCTAAGTGGTTCGCAACCGAAGCTGACTGTTTATCAAGTGCCCGTCACCAGGTCCTCCAGACCATGGTAAGTGTTAGCCAAAATTTACACCCACTCAACCTCCAGTTGAGCTTAGCGTCGGGTGGGGTTTGTCAAACCCAGTAGTACTACCCAAAAGTGACTCGCTATTCCAAATATTAACCGGTCCGATGTGTGGGACTTCAAATGTTACGTATGCCGCTTAGCCTTTACAAGTGATATATAATTTATAACAAAATCTTTCATATGCGTTTATCTCAGAAAATATGTTTATCGGAGTATGTTATCTCCCCCAATTGAAAAACGTTTGAAAGCAGTTTAAGAGTGGGGTAAGTGAACTCACTGTTTGCGAAGAATATCCGATCTAGATCACCAAGTGATGCGCGTCGTAGAAAACTCTCTAGCGTTCTAAAATAACAAAGAGATTTTTCTAAGTATCGGAACGTTTAACGAGTCTCTAGACTCGGCACATAATACCTATGCACGTAACAGATTTCGTGTTTCGTTTGTGAATCGTGTGTGACTTAAACAAGTACAATTGTGATACGATACGTGGGTGAGCAATTACTTTCGTATCATGTATTAATAACATACTTATTAGCAATTATTCCCCATAAGGGCAATTTGGTCAATTCATGGCAATCAACTAGCAACTATTCCCCGCAAGGGTATTTTGGTCAAAATACAACAATTATCTAAAAACTATCATATTTCATGCATTCCTATACAACTCAGCAGCTAGTTTCGTTATGACAGAATTTCTACTTGAAAGATTGCACTAGTTCACCGATTATAACGTCTCAATTAATTCACCAAAAATTACCACAGAAGCATACATATCTTAGGTTTCCAGAACATATTTTATCTTATTTTTATTCCATATAGATTGCTCATAATGATCAAAACACTACAGTAAACTCATATCAGTCAGATTCATGCGCAACAGAATGTTATTTGAAATTCCCGTTAAACGAAAAATCCAATAAATGCAAGACCACTTGGATTTGGTTCCTAACTCAGTGAGTCAACTTCCAGAAGTGGAACCAACCCAATTGGTCTCGTAGTTCATGAGATATAATATTTACAACATAACCTAACAGCAGGTCTAACAGCTCAGCTTTGCATCACATTTTTGTAAAATCATAAAAGTATACTTCCACTTATCCAAAAATTACGAATTTATACTTTATAGAAACTAGACTCAACCTAGTTTACTGCAGTACCCACAATCTCAATCAATTTTCACGTTTACACTTCGTTACAGTCAGTTAAACATCGTATATATATTCTGTCCAGAATCTGTTCACATCAAAACTCAACATAATAACAATCTATGAACTATCATGCATCCATATAACCCTCTAGACACTATAACTACTATCCATGCATATCAATCACACCATACATACAAGATTAGGGTTTGTGTTCTAATTCAAATCAAGGACAACAATCAATCAAGCAACAACATCAATACTAGTTATCAATCATCATGAATTTAACAACCATCATGTTAACTCATACATACTCATGAAAATCGGCTGCCTAGGGTTTTTAATTAACCCATTAAACATCAAAATCAAACAACAAGAAGGTAAAGGATGATCAAATATACCTTCCTAGCACTTAGTTCTTCAATCAAAGGCTTGAATTGATGGTGTATATGTGTGTGAAAGTGGACGGCAGCCAAGAAGAGCAAGGGGAGGGCCGATTAGAGTTGTAGGTTTATAATAATAAGTTAGGGTTTAGTGTTAAGGTTATATTTATAGATAATCAAGTTACATTCTAGTCCCTAATCTTTCAAGTGTTACATCTCTAGCCTAAACTAATTAGTTCTTGTTTCTTGTTTAACATTCCACATAACAATCAAGTAACACACATATACCTAACACATAATAATCACATAATTAGTGTTTTGACGTTTGTCGTTTATTTATCAATCGCTTGCGTCAACTCGTTTGCGTTTCGGTGCAAATCCCGAAAGACTACACATGTAGTAAGTGTTAAGCGTCATTTAAACCCTAGTTTAAATGTAATGAAGTGTGCGTTATAGATTCAACGATCTTAAAGTTCGAATTTACGGAGTTGAGTTAACGAGGTTAACCTGAAATTGACGATTGTCACAAAATATGTCAACTTTGAAAGTTGAAGGTTTAAAAATATTCTTAAGATAAGTCATGGGAAAAAGAGATAAGAAAAATAAAGACATCTTATTTTTAGGAAATGAAAAAATTCCATCCCATATGGAAAGATGAAAGAAAATGGAAGCATTCTACATGGGTATAAATAAGGAAGATAACTTTCATCCCATATGGAAACAAGAAAAGAAATGGAAGCTCTTTATAAGGAAGCAAGTTTCCATAATAATGTTTTAATGTGGCTAACCACTCTCCATATCTCTAGCGGAGGGTGTGAAGCAACCGACGCGCGTGGACACGGACTTGGACTCGGACACGGACTCGGGTGATGGGCGATAGGCGTAAGGTGGCGTTTTGATGGCGCACTTTGCACTTCGCACGCTCGCATAGCCGCGAGACGCATAAGGGCCGCTTTAGTATTTTTGAAAAATGGAAGTATGATCAATAAGTGACAAGTTATCAAAGACAAGGGACTAAAAGTAAAAATTTGAAATCTAAAACCCATCACGCTACGCGATGGTGTGTGATGACGCAACAGACACGTGTCGCAACGGGGAGACACGTGATAGACGCTAGGGCTGAGTTAGCAGCCACGCGTCATCCCTGACATCGCGCTACTCGATGCACAAGGTGAAGGGACCATCACGCTGCGCGATGGTGCCCAATTTCGACTATAAAAAGGAGGGGTTCATAGCACATTCAACTCACATAAAATCACACACAAAACATACACTACACTCACGCATAGTTAACCTCGTTTTGCGTGTCGGTCTCGTGAAACGTGCCAAGCTCCGAAGCTCTAACAATTTAAGCTATAGAACGCGAAGAAGAGTAGAAGTGCTGCTTGATCAGTCATAGGAATTTAACTCCAAATACCCATGTGAGGTAGGGGTTCTGATTAAGTTATTATTTTATTATTATTATAATAGCTTAGACCATAGTCGGGGGTATTGCCCGAACCTTGATTACTATTAAGTATAATATAACTTTTTATAAGCAAAGGTTATAGTTAATTATTGTTTCTACATGAATAAGAAACGTAATCATTTACATGCAAAGGTTATAGTTAAATAATATTTCTTAATGATTAAAAAATATACTATTCATTCACCTAGGTTACAGCTAATGTAATGTTTCTTCTTGAAGAAGAAACCTGGTATATAATTAATAAATAAACAAAGGGACTAAAGGTCCACATGTTTTGTTCAAACAAACGATTTGTCAAGGTTAAAGCTATACAAAACAGACTACGGGGTCTGAAGCTAGATCATTGATCTAGATATTTATATAAATGTTAATCTCATACTATGGTTTCGAGATAACAGTCAATCAATCAAGCATAAAGCTGAAAACAGAAACAGGAATCAGTAACAGAAACTGATTAACAGATAGGGTCAGAAACTGATCAATATACAAGAATCAGTGGTAGAAACTGATTACAATCATAAAAGGTGAATACGCCATAAACTTTTAGAACTCTTATAGAGTCTGAACTGTTTGCATGGGATTTATGGATCCTTAAAACTGTGTGTTACAATAATAAGAAACAGGCATACTCAGATTAAGAGTATACATGTGTCTGGATCCATTCATACATGGTGACTCGAAGTTCGCCGAGGCTATGCATATCATCAAACACACCTCTGGAAGTCTACGGGACTGTTCAGAGAAATGATATTATGTATATGATTAATTGCACATGTACTTAGGGTAATTTTATCCCAATTAAGTTGGGTGCCTAATGAGTGTTGTCACAAAGGTATTATTGTTATTTACACAATGATATTGATACTGAGTCAGCATCATTCACCGGCTGTGTGCTGACGTATTTATCCCCCACATTTCAGGGAAACTGTAAAAAATATAACTGACAGACAAGACAGACTAGAAGATTGGAGACATAGTCATTAGAAGTGATCTGGTGGCTCAGATATGTTATTCAGAATATTATTACAGAATTATATTTAAGAAGGCAGGTTTTTGAATTATCAAACGGGTATTCAAATCCCGAGTTTTTAATATAATAATATTTTATCTGAAAAGACTTCTGTTGATATTTTATATTCAAACGGGTATTTTAACCCGACATTTTATAAATGAATATTATATTTTAAAGACTTCCGCTAAAACAAACCCGCACCTCTGATATATTTTCAAAACAGATACCAACTAACGGGTATCGCACCTAGGCCCTAAGTCGGGGTATGACAGTTAGCCCCAATTAATAAAGGTTGGTTAGGGTCTTTGATACTCAGTTATTGGAATTCGGTCATTTCAGGTGATTGATAGTCCATTAGAGTGTAATCGTGCTTGGCACCAATCAAAGGGAAAACGGGTTTAGACAACTAGTTAACTTATGTTAGTGATACACCTTGGATTGAAAACGGGATGTTAGATAATTAATTATTATTTGTATCTATAGAGGTAGGGTAGGAAAATGAACCAAGAAACCATGAAAATCCCACGGGTCACCCATGGCACCGTGGAAGTCACCCGCCAAGAGATCAAAGTCCAAACATTCCCCTAAGAAAGGCGGAAGCAACCCGCATGCAGGCCAAAAAATATATGAGCCGCGTAAGAGACCCGTAGGCGGGAGAACGATAGAGAAGAACAACTTCACACTTCGAAAAGAGGAACAATGGTAACAACATCCTTCTAAAAGATCACCAAAAATATCCCCTGATAGCGGCATATACCTCCTTCAGCCAATCAATAAGAGACAACTGGACGCCCCTAACAACCATGCATATGGCTAGTTGTCACTTCCTATCAGATAAGGCACGTGTCCATTCAGGTGAGAAGAATGAATCTTCTGGATAGTGACAACTCCACCAATCACATTCACTCACCCCCGGCTATAAATATCATCTCCATCATCATAAGGTATTTATTCATAAACTCCCATATTATATCAATCACTTAGTACTTTCTCACTTTAAAAAACAATATTTATTCTCACGTCGAAGGGTGGTTACGGGAAGACCCCAATCTTGTCCTTCCCGTAATGAGGCTCACGGTGATCTACTTTGCATGATATAGATCCAGGTTTAGCTCGATTATTGGCTCATATAGACCTTGGTTCATTCATTAACCTTTAATGAACGGGTTTCTTCAGTATCACCGTTTTTGTCTTGACTTAAATTAATATAATGGTATATTTGGTTGGAGGCAATGAAATGAATAGGGAACCGAATGAGAGAAAGAATGGAGTAGACAAGATAATGGAATGGATCATTATCATTCCTTTGTCTTCTTAGGCGAACCTATGGGCATAAAATGAATTATTACTTTATGTCGTTTGGTATCCAAAAAAATTGTAGGAATGAAATAGAAAGAACAAACACTCCTATCTCAAAATATTTTTTTACCAAAAAAAAAGCAATGGCGACGGTGGTGGCGGTAATGATGAACATAGTGGTGGCGGTGACGATGGTGGTGGTCAGGCGACATGGGCGGTGGTTGGGGTGTTGGTGGTGGAGGTGGCGGTGGCGACGATCAAGTGGTGGTAGCATTGGTTGTGATGGTGGTGGTAGGGTGGCGGCGACGGTGGCGGTGGTCAGGCAAGGACAGTGATGATGGCAATGATGGTTAAACGGTGGCGTTGACAATGATTACTGTTGTTACGGCAACGGTGGCGATGGTAGCGCTAGTGGTAAGGTGGTGGTGGTGGCGGAAACGGTGGTGGCTGCAGAGGTGGTGGTGGTGACGCCGACGACGACGGTGGCGGTCAGGCGGTGGTGTTGGTGACGATGGTAGTGGTGGTGGTTGTTGTTGTTAGATGGTGGTGTTGTTGAGAAAGTAGAGTGAATGGGGAATGAAATGAAAAAACAAAAGAAGAGGGGTGGAGAGGGGTGGGAAGGAATCGTTTTGGTGGAATGAGATTGCATGTGTAATGAATGATTTCATTTCATTGAGCAACCAAACAACATTTTTTTTTCATGCACACGTAATGAATCATTCTATTCCTCATATTATTTCTGCATATCAAACGCTAGCCAAATGATTATGTCCGTAAATTTGTTCGGTATCCAGTTTGTCATGTTATGACCTGGCGTGTCATAGTTAGTATCACCTATGGTTGAAATTAAGGGAATCTGTTATAGGAATGTCATAAGTGTAGTATAAGCATGGGTTAATGTAGTGTCTGTTTTTTGTACGGTTTAGTGCTTAATAAAATATAAATTATAGTCTTGTTCTGATGTTAAGTTCGGACATAAAACCCCAGTTGTAATTACGTGTGCTTAATCCAATTAATTCCAACAAATTCCTAGCACAAAACTTTGAACATGGCCAACCGCACGACCCACAGACATCCTCATCTAGTTAGGGCATTTACATATTTTCCCTTCCTAAACTTTGAAATTACATATTTCCTCAAACCATGCTTAAAGAGCATTGTACATTTTGCATTAAAAACTCGTATTTTAAGGAAATATGTAATTTGCATAGTTTAGGAAGGGAAAATATGTAAAAATCCTTTTAGAATTATAAATTTTGTCATTATGTTTAGATTATTGCCTTCTCTTTCAAGCAATTTTATGGATTTGTAGAATTCTATGCTTGATTTTTATAACTTTGTCATAAGTGCGGATTTATATACAATTATGGTTTATTTTTATTTTAAAAAATATTGATTTAATGTTGGAGTAACATAACTCTTTTGTAAGGTGCCCAATCCGGGTGCCTCAAATCGGCTCGAATTGCTCATGAATACGTAGTTATAATCAGATAACACTTTTATTGTAGAGGAATAATCATTCAGCAATATAAGCATGCTAACATAAAAATTGTCTTTAAATTCAAAGATAAACATAATTAGTGGGATACTAGATGACTTCAAGGATAGCCTTCCATTCCTTTTAGCTCACTCTCGTACATCATCGTTAACTTGTGTTGGGACTTATATTTTAGACCGACGCATCGAATTATTATTATTATGGGTGAAAAATATATTAATATTTTTTGTCTCAACCAAAGGTGGATGGCTTGAAGACCAAGACATGCTAGGGTAGTATAAATAGATCTATTTGTTTATTTGTCTAGCATGAGAGAGGGTGTATATTGAAGTTTTATGTGAGAATTAGGGTGTTTTATCCCTAAGAGAGTCTCCGCTTCCGGGATGAGGTCTCCCGGGGTGGCTGATCTTTCTTGTGTATGTATGTGTGTATGTATGATTGCTCTTTGTGACAATCTTTTGACTAATGAAATCATACTGCCACATCTTTATGTTTGTGTTACAATTGCATATATGCGTTCCTCCAGTTTATTGATTATTGTTAATCGAATTGGCTCTCCCAAAACACCACTCATACGTCGATATATCTTTCAAGAGTGAATACAAGTGCGATTCGATCCCGGACGTCTCACAACGGTTAGAATTTCTCGTGAATACATAGTTATAATCAAAGAACACTTTTATTGTAGCGGAATAATCATTCAGCAACATAAGCATGCTAACATAAAAATTGCCTTTAAATTCAAAGATAAACATAATTAGTTGGAAACCTGATGACTTCATGGATAGCCTTCCATTCCTTCTAACTCGCTCTTGTACATTATTGCTAACTTGCATGCATACTAATTAATAGTCAGCTATGTGATGTGTGGGTGAAAGAGCGTGATTTAAGTGTTTTATATTGTGTGTTTTAATTGTTTATATGCATCGAACACGATTACTTTGAGTGGTTTTATGTTTACAGGTGCTAGGAGCTTAAAGGAATTAATTTGGAAATTATAGGATAGTGAGGAATCAAGTTACGGTTAAAAGGATGTAAACCGAGGCTCGGAAAAGCAAACGAGTGTCAAGAAAATTGGAAATATGAAGATAGCACTATAGCCACCGTAGGCTACGGTGGGGTTGGGACCGTAAGGCAGAAGAACACAGTTGTAGCCTACGGCCCCACCGTAGGCTACGGTCAGCCCTGACAGCAAAATCGTTTTTATTGTTTTTTCTCTTTCATATATAATGGGAGTTAAACCCTAGAACGATTATCATTCATACCCTAGCCACCAAGGACGATTTTGGAGCAATTCTTTGCCATCTTAACACCTCTTAATCACCAAATCATACATGGTTTCATCCTTCCAATCCATACTTGAGTCAATAGTGATGCAGAGGCATGGCTAAATTATTCGTGACCGCTTTAGGTGTAGGGTTTACATATGAACTGGGTATTTTATGATTGTCACAATATTGGGATTTAGTATTGATTAATCTTTAGGTTTATTAAACCTCTGTGTTTGTTTGAATCGGTTAAACAATTGTGTTTCTGAAATTTACATTTATTCTCAATTATTTGGTTTGTGTTCATCAACAATTAGGATTAAGCTCGTATCGCCATTGAACTGTTTACCATTAGCAATGATAAATGCTAGGTTTTGTATTAATAAAAGGGTAATTAGGTAGACAACGTTCAGTTGTGTCAATCCGTCGGATTAGGTTCTATGAATCATCATAACCAAACTAATGTGTCTAGTAATTATTTGCCTATTACAATGAACGAATTATTTCTATGTAATTCCCTAATTGGTATAAGTTTTGTTTGGTCAGTTCATTATGTAGGTCCTCTAGATGGATCTCAAGACTTGACTCGGATCAATCCATGTTGTTGGTTAGCGGAAATCACCAACGACACTCGGATCTCGGATCTTAGTTTGTTATTACAAAAGAGAGAAAATGAGAGGAGAGGTTTTGGAGAGAGGGAAACTTTATTTTCTTGAAGTAGTGAAGAGTTGTTGTGGAGAAATGGGTAGGTGACCTTTTATAGGGTCCCCATTTCTCCAAAACTTACAAAATAAACGTACAAACTAAACGTACCGAGTACGTACTACACCGACTAAAAGTAAACTAAAATGACATATACAATCCTAAAAACAATATAGAATATTGGCCCTACAATCTCCCTCTAGAATTGAGTATGTCGAGGAACCTTTGTCAAGTTCTTTGCTTCGTCTTTATTTCTTGAAACTTAGTACTTGTCTTGATCCAGGATCTTGAACCAAATTGGATCTTGAACAGTTCTTTATTTTACAGTTCTTATCTTATTTTCTAGGATAGATCGGCAACAGCAAATTTTAGAAACATCAGATGCGGGAGGCTCGACATCTAAGTTTCTTTTGTTGGCTTTCTTGAGCCGACTGGTTTCTTTCCTTGTCTTCAGATACAATCAGTTCCTCTTTAGGTTCAACCACCAACTTTCACGTTCTCGTTTTCTTTTAAGTGCTTCAACATCTGCAACTCCAAGCAGACTTGATCTACCTGTCCATGTATAACTGCACAAAACTTAGAACGAATAAGATTCGTTCACAGACCCTCACGAGGGTCAAAGAAGAATTTGTTCACAGACCCTCCCAATTTCAGTCTCTCAACTTGTAAATGATTTGTTTAAGTCCCAGATTTCCAACGAACTTTGCATGAACGACCTTGACAACAAAACACATGATTTTGAATGAAACAAAGTTTAACAAAATATGTACGAACATAATAAAAGTTTAAAATCTTTTTGGTATTTTCATATTATTTTAAAAATAACGAAAATATATACATAATATTTTGAAGTTGAAACAAAAAATAAAACAAAAATAAGATAGGAGTAAAGATGAAATTAATATTATATATCAAAAATATTTACTTTAAACGTTTACTAAATTATTTTTCTGAGAAAGATCACAACATGGAATCACATTATTTGTTAACGTTCTAGATCACACTTCTATTTGGACATTATTATGCCAAGAACCCAAAGTCGATTGTAGATATAATTTGTCCACTTTAAACTTAACAAGTATTTTGATGTCAACATGATACGTTAAGGTACAATTAGGCACAATGCTTGTGTGGTCCCATTTAATCTGACAAATTATAGACTCCATCACACCTCGGGCTTAATTTGCTTTCACATGTCATCTCAACTTGACTCAAACCTTTCTTATTTGATCACAGTAATCTTATTAACACACTTGACACTTTGACTTTGTGCACTTGAAACTTTGTACACTTAACTCGATCTAGAAAGATTAAAATAAAGCAGAAGTTCAGGCCATAACAATCAGGTCGGATAATACCATATTATCGCGTAGAGAAAGTCCAAGGCTTGAACAAAAGAAAGAAAATAAAACAAAGCAGAAGATTCAGGGCATTAACAATCAGGTCGGATAATACCATATTATCTCGCAGGAGAAAGTCCAAGGCTTGAATCAAAATAAATGAAGAAATAACGCAAAAGTTAAAATTCCTAGAACCGACTCTTTTTCTTGATTTTTCTTTTTCTTTTCTGACTCTTTTGTTTTTCTTTTTCTTTTTTTGCTTTTCTTGACGCTTTACTTGACTCTTTTCTTGACTCAATAAAAATTAAAAATGACACTGATTTTTCATAAGACAACTGTGATAAGGTAAAGAGAGGCTTGGTATGACATGTTTAATTCCATTTCAGCCTTCTTTAATATGATTTTAGTTGGAGTCGGCAACCGCTTCATAACGTGTAACCACTAGCATAGGCAGATATTTAAGTTTATATCACTATGACACTTACTCATTTATCAAGCCTATCTACACATTAAGCAATGATCTTGTTGGCTTTTGATCTACTCTTTTCATGTGCTAGAATCGTTAGAGATAATTTCTTATCATTTTCCAATGGTCGGATCAATTTCTCAAAATTTTAAAAAATTTAAATATCCGACTCCCTCTGAGCAGGAGCTCCCTCTAAACGGGACAATTCATTTTAGATTTTCTTAAAAGTAATATAAAATCTTTTTGGTAAATCAATTGATTTGTTTTTGCTTTTCTTAAGATGAATTGAAAATCTTTTTGGTGAGTTAAACTTAACTCATTTTCTCCCTCTAAAATTGTGACATATTTGAAAAATATTTACAATTTTATATACAAAAAGATAGATAGTTTGTTTTAATCAAAATTGATCATGCCGATCTATTCGACCGGAAATTCAAATCGAGAATGATCGATGGCTTTAGTGAAAAGGTCAGCAAAGTTGTTGTCAGATTGACTATCTTAAGCAAGCATTATCACATTGTATGACAAAGTTGAAGAGATTCAAACCAAGATCCAACAGCTGATGCTGGATCCATCACTTGAGAGAAGCAGTTTAACGAGGTTAGTTGAGAAACGCTCGAACGTTGTTGTTGAACCATTTAAACAAGGCTTCCCTTCTTTGAAGTTTGTCCTCCTATGTCGCTTATGAAAGACTCAAATCCGCCATCTAATGGTTTAGCATCAAATAGCAAGGGTTCGTCTCCCATCATATGCCCGGTGGAATCAGTATCTAAGTACCTAATACTATTGATAGTCCTCCTTGATTGACCCTGCATGCACTAAGCTTTCAAATAGACATGGGTTCCCGGGATACTTTTGTCCCGGGAAGGTCAACCGTAAATCGACCAAACATAATTTTATTTCCTGAAAACCATTTATTTCTTGTCGGAGCCTCACTTGATGAAGAGCGGTCCTTAGGAATCCAAGCAAAAACTTGTTCCTTGGTTTTGGCAATTTTGGACTTCTATTTTCTTGGTTTTGAAACTGTTTTTGGTGAATCCTCAAACTTTACAGTCTTATGATCCTTTTTGATTTTATCCATCTTGGTTTTCCAAAAAGGTTTCTTTTTGTGTTTTACTTTATTTACTTTGGATCTCACATCCATTTCACTGGGTTCACTATCAGCTTGATCAGTCCTTGAATCAGAGCTACTAAAAGCTCATTTTGGGGACTGACTAAGCCACCTTTGAATATCAAGCTGTTGCTTGAACCAGTGCTTGCAATGTCTTGCAAGGTGAGAAGAGTGACCACACACAAAACAACACTTTCTCCTGGGAGTGCCAAAGAACTCATCTTAACTATAATGTGGTTGGTGTGGTGGGAAAGGTGATCCTTGGAAAGGAACATGATTATAAAACACATTTGTGTAATATGGATCAACAAAATTTTGTTGATAATGACCATAGTAGTTGTTGTCACAGAAGTTGTATGACTGAGGATCTCTTGATTGATTGGTTGTTTGAGAAAATGATCGTTTATTTGGTGGAACATATTTACAAGAAGTACTTGTCTTTTCATTTTCAAAAACTTTGCTTTTACATGAATTATCCTCAGTCTCACAACTTGATGATGAACAACTTGATATGTTCACCTCAAGAGGCCTACTTTCGTTGACACATTTTTCAACAAAAGTTTCATCACAAACGGTTTCATAATCTGAGTCAGAAGAAGAACATTCATTTTCATTGAAAACGTTTGTACAACTATCATCAGTTGAATTTTCACAAAATACATAATTTGACCTTGACTTTAAACTTTCCAACATGGATTCACAAACTTTATTACAAACTGGATAGTTAATAGTTTTGGTTAGATCCACACATGATTTAAAACGTGGTTCTAACTTTCTTTTTAGCTTACAACCCAGGTTAACCGTCCCACATTCACCACCATTTACATCACCAGCTGCTACACAAGACACATTGATGTCAGATTTATCAAATGATGGGACTGGAGCAGCAGTTTGAGAGGCAGCAGGAACAAATTTCACAGGCGTTGGTATTCTACCAACTCCGTATTCCATTTCTTCCTCTAGAAAAGTATTATAGCTAAAGTGGGGCAAACTGGTGTAGTTATCATTGAATGGTGGTGGTACGGCAGTGTAATCGTACCCCAACCCCGCTTTAGCTTTTGCGCTTCTCTGGGCTCCAATAAGATCATCTAATTTTTCAAATGATGCCTCAAATCTTTCAACTTGTTTTTCTTTTTCTTTCTTATCAGAAACTTCAAGTTTTAATTTCTCAATCTCTTCTTTTAAATTATTAATTATGTCTTTATAATAAATGACATTATGCTCTTCTCGAAAAATTTTAAGTTTAAGATTTGCTACATCATCGTGATGAGTTTTAATTTTTTCATCGTAGATCTTGTCAGTCTTTACATATTCAGCATTTAATTGACGAAGTTTTGCATTTTCTTTCAAAACATCATCCTGAAGATATCTATAATATGTAACCTTATTTATGCAAGCTTGAGTGCACAGATTGTGATTTACCTCATCGATTGGTGATGTGTCGGGAATGATAGGACATGTGTGACTGCTTTTACCGGCAGCACTTGTCCAAACTTTATTACTTGTCCCAACTTTATTTTCTTTGGACTGATTGTTCATTTGGAGCTTATCTTCTATTATTTCAAAAGACATGATGGTAGAAGCCAACTATGAGAGTGTCATGGTATACAGGTTTGTGCTTCTTTTGATGGTAACCACATTGATGCTCCATGTCTAAGGCAGTGAATTCAACAGCTTCATGTTGATCTGAAACAAACCATTGATGATACCGACACTTCTCATTTTGGTTACGAGCGACTCAAATCTGTTGATGAGAGAGGCAACCGATTCTCCTTTAATATGTGTAAACATATCGAATTCTCCTTTTAACATTTTCTTTCGGCTTTCTCCCATATCCAGATTTCCTCCAAGCTTAGGTTCGTAAGACATTCTTTTTTTTTTTTTGCTACAGTACCGAGTTGCTACAGTGCCGAGTCGCTACAGTGTTTCGTATGAGTTGCTACAGTACCAAGTCGTTACAGTGTTTCGCATGAATTGCTACAGTACCGAGTCGCTACTGTGATTCACATGAGTTGCTACAGTACCGAGTCGCTACAATGTTTCGCATGAGTTGCTACAGTGTTTCGCATGAGTTGCTACAGTACCCGATGCGAAGCGATTGCAACAGTACCCGTGCGAAAGCGAAGTGGTTGCTACAGTACCCCCCCCCCAGTGCGAAGCGATTGCTACAGTACCTCGGCGATGCGATTGCTACAGCCCCCCCCCCCCCGGCGCGATTGCTACAATACCTCGGAAGCGACTGCTACAGTACCCGATGTGATTTTTTTTTGAGAATATAACACCAAAACTTCCAAAAAGTCAAAAAGACTTTAGTCTAAAAATCAATAAATCGGCCTAGATCTGAATTTTTAGCCGAATCTGAGCTCAAACACAAAAATTTAAAATACTAAAAACTTAGATTTAATGATTCTCGTGTGTTTCTAAGGTGTACGAGACTCCAAAAGAGATGAGTAACACGAAATCAACCTTAAATCTAACAAAAACTAAGATCAAAATCCAAAAAGTTTGACCCGAAAACCACAAAAAGTCGAGCCGAAAGCTCTGATATCACTTGTAGGTCCTCTAGATGGATCTCAAGACTTTACTCGGATCAATCCGTGTTGTTGGTTAGCGGAAATCACCAACGACACTCGGATCTCGGATCTTAGTTTGTTGTTACAAAAGAGAGAAAATGAGAGAAGAGGTTTTGGAGAGAGAGAAACTTTATTTTCTTGAAGTAGTGAAGAGTTGTTGTGGAGAAATGGGTAGGTAACCTTTTATAGGGTCCCCATTTCTTCAAAACTTACAAAATAAACATACAAACTAAACGTACCGAGTACGTACTACACCGACTAAAAGCAAACTAAAACGACATATACAATCCTAAAAACAATATAGAATATTGGCCCTACACATTGTATTACACGAACCTAAAGTGTGCCACTGTTTTTTTAACTGTTTTGCAAACAAATCAATATTCAAACCGCTTGCATCGTTTGTCCATCCTAGTATAATTAATTAAAACACATTAAACTTGATTAGCACTTTACACAGATTCCCTGTGGATTCGACACCTTACTTGCCTTAGCAAGTAAAGGTAATTTATCAATATTTTTGATTGACCATTCGACATCGATCACTACGCTCGGTGAGTTCTAGTTTAAGTAATCATTAGATCATCGTTTCTCATACATTACCGCTTACGCAATGTACAAGTATATAACACCTGCCACTTACTAACATGCATATCAGACCTATCACATTCAACCATTCATATTCAACATACGTATCAAAAACATTCCATTCATCTTGTAATCAATGTTGTAGAACTCACTAGGCTAGTTGGACGGTGGGATAGGGACTAGCGATTAATCAAGATTAATAGTGATTAATGATTAATTGGATAGAAATTTGTATGCAATTTTTAAAATACATATATATTCTAAATTATATATATATAATTTTCAACTTTGACCAATTTTGGACAAATGAGAATCAATCAGCGACAAGTCGACGGGGTGGCGACTAGCGATTAGTCGAGGATTAATCGGCAGAAAATAAGAAGACATTATTTCTCGTATGTCACTTTAAATTGACATGTTGATTGTTGTATAAACCGTCCCATATCATATTAGGGACAACAGTTTTGTCTTGGCCAAAAAAACCTTCGCAACTATCTTTGTGACGGTTTTGATGCTCGTTTTTGGCTTTTTTTCCCCCTTTAATGGTAGTGAACAACATTATCTGATTCGCACAATATATGGTACCTCATTAACTAACTTGTGGATATTGTTATAACAGAAGCTTTGAATATAAACATACACATATTATAAGATGTTATTATCTTATTTGATTTGCTTATTTGTAATGCATGCATGGAAATTGTTGGATCTGTTTATAATGATAAAAGGTTTTATAAAGAACAAGTCGAATGAAAAGAGTGGATTGGAATGAATCAGATAGTAGCATAGAACAAACTTCGAACTTAAACAAGCTTCAAGCATAAACAAGATAGGAAGAATCCCAAATTAAACTAAATGCTCGGTCCAAGGTTGAACCCTTTATTCGACACATGCATAAACAAAAGATAGATAACATGGAGATTTGAATTAAGTCGTCCAACAGAACGACAAAGGTATGTGCATCACTCAGTCTTATTCGATGTTCATGCTAGCCAAACGATTAATATCATATGGATATGTATCCGTGGAAGCCACCGCAATGTATGACCTTGATGCAATGACACTGTTTGTAATTTCGCTGGGATGAAAACCATCATAGAAAATAGTCAAAGCTCGAAGAAGACAAGGGTTTGAATCCTGAACACATTGACCATCATCCCTTATTTGACAACAAGTAGCATTTGGTTCTGGTATATCTGCAAAACCCATGCATTCAATTAAACAAATACCACCCATTTTAAAAGGGGTCGTGCTATAGGCTATAGCTACGTCCACCACATCAAGTTTCACACCATTAAATGATCATCCATAAAACACTTAGACTGTCGTTTTTCCCATAAAAAAATAATTAAAAAAAAATCTCAAACTTTGAAAATTATTGGTTTTAACGACCGTTCGACAAATATGCTGACGACTGTTATGACTATAGACAGAACAACTTGAAACTTTATCGTAAAAAAGTCACCTGACTTCTATCCAGACGGCTATTCCAACCATAGACAATCAAACTTTAAAATTTTTTGGCCAAAATGGTGGTCCAACCTTTATTTGGATGGCCATTAAAAACAGTGTGGTATTAGATGTCAGACGGTTATGGCTGGCCCCTTTTAAAGTTACATATTATGTTGTAGTCAACATGGAGCACAATACAAATTCGATATGTTTACACTCGTGCTTTACCTCCCTGTGGTGATGATATACTAGTAAGGTTGATGAAAGTGAATCTTGCATCAAAAAAATTAGAGTTGAGCTCATCAACAAGGCTCTTAAGATTGTCATTAAATAGTTTAACCGCGTCATCGATCCACTGTACGCAAGGTCTCCCGTTGGTTCCATACCTTGCTATCTCAGTTGGAGTGCATCCTATTTGGCCAAGACCAAACACAACAATCTTCCGAGCTCCCATATTGTACAACGTCTATCGTGTGAAACAAATTTTAAAAAACAAGTAGTGTTGATATGAACCAAAATAAATGTTAAGGTTTATGTACCTTTAGTTGTTGGGAGTACTGTTGGGCAAGGGTTGTTGCATATTGGTCGGTGGTGTATGTGGTGTTGGTAGGGTAAATGGTAGGCATAAAGTAGTTATTAATGTAGTCATTGCTTCCTATATTTGCCAAGTAAATGCATTTTTTCAGGTATTCATTAGTAAATGTTTTGTTGTTGTCGAAGCCTGTGAGGCGATTAATTATTTTTTCATGATTAAGTAATTGAACATCCATGCTGACCCGATCACCCTATAATGAGATAGCAAGATAACTGTCAAACTGTGTTTAACCTATAAATTTTGTAATTATGGATGCCTTGGAAACAAGAACAAATCATCGAATACTAATAGATTTTGATTACCAGATGACTTCCAGATTCCTCTCTGATACCAGCACTACCACTGCCGTAGTTTACTCCGGCGCTGATCTCTTGGTCAGTTGCTGTAGCATAAGGTGGAATGAACTTAGAAAATCCTAGAAGTGCGCCTGTAATCAAGGAAACAATATATTAATTTGTGTTTTCTCTAAAAGAAATGTGTAAATGTGATATACTTCACGGACCGATGATATCCGCGATGGTTCGACCATTAGTAAATCTACCGGTAACACCTTGTGGGAAATCAGCCCCATAAGGCCAATAATTGGCTTTAGCAGCCGTATTGAGTGCGTTGTTATTACCACTATCAACCAATGAGTCTCCAAATATGAAGTAACAAGGAACTGGCTGTTGGCCAGCAACTACATGTGTTATAACGTGTATCAACCCGATAAATACGAGGACACGATTCGAGATTCTAAGTTCACTGGTCATGTTTTATTGGAGTACAAAGAAAGGGGTTATATGGTTTTGAACTCAAAATGCGGACTACTTATAGAAAGAGAAAAGCAAAGGTGGCCAAAAGTGAGAATTCTTTTATTTTGCATTTTTCAACGGAGGTGGGCAAGTGGTAATATAAAGTTAATTAGTATTATAAATATACATGCAATGCTTTTTTGCAAATATTACTGATTAATCATGCCATGTGGCATCGAGCCAATCATTCTATTGTTTTAATTAACGAGGCTTAATCCATAGGTATGATGTATGTTTTCCCTGTTCATACTTTTGCTAGTACTAATAAAGCAATTATGAAAACCTAGCGTTTAATATATTAACGTTTTGAATATATTATAAAACCACGATTATATGAAGAATATGAACAATCGCAATATTAGAAGAAAAATAGAATCAAACACACTTTGTCTATTACAATAAGACACATATATATATATATATACAAGAATTGAAAGCTAATTCTAGGAATACATTTAATTACAATTATATGTAAGGCATAACTTATGGAGAGAATATCTCCATCTTTGACTAGACATGATTCGTGGGATTGTATTCATTATTATCCTTGATGTGCCCCCGCAAGATGGACGACCGTAGAATAAGTCCAATCTTGAATAAAAGCATATGTTGTGGTATGTACAAAAGTTGATGAAGCAAAGACATGATTCGTGTGGTTTTTTTTTATTAGAGGGGAATAGTGGCGGAATAGTGCGTCGCCGAAAATTGACGGAATAGTGCATCGCCGAAAAATATTTTATTGGTGAGGGGAATAGTGGGTCGACGGAACAGTGAATCGCTGGAATATATTTTAATTGTGGAGAGAACAGTGGGACGACGGAACAGTACGTCGCAAAAAAATATTTTATTGGTGGAACGGAACAGTGGGTCGCCGGAACAATGCGTCGGTCGGAAGTATCTTAGAGATGGTAGGGAACAGTGGTTCGACGGAACAGTGTGTCGCCGAAAAATATTTTAGTGGTAGAGGGGAATAGCTGTAGTGGTGGTGGTGGTGGTGTTTGAATGAATTATATTGTGATAGTATGAGAGATTATTGGAATAGAGAAAGAGGAAAGGAGATTGATGGCCACAGGATCAAGAACTTCTCGATGGAGATATGAGCTTTGATACCATATTAACGTTTTAAATATATTATAAAACCACGATTATATGAAGAAGAACAATCACAATATTAGAAGAAGAATAGAATTAAACACACTTTGTCTATTACAATAAGACATATATATATATATACAAGAATTGAAAGCTAATTCTAGGAATACATTTAATTACAATTATATGTAAGGCATAACTTATGGAGAGAATATCTTCATCTTTGACTAGACATGATTCGTGGGATTGTATTCATTATTATTCTTGATATAATATATATAAACATCAAACCTAGCCATCAAGTATTGGGTCGTGATTTACAAAAAGGGTTCTAGAAAGCCAAAGCACGGTTTGAACTTTACCATTGCTGACATATGCTAGTTATCATGTATGTGGAGTTCTCTTCATTAACCTTCTCGCAAATAGGAAAGTTGTTAACTTTAATGCAAGATGGGTTTGAAAATCATTGTGTAGAAAGAATAGCCAAATCGATCAATACGTTGTTCATGTTTATCTATTTAGCTTTCTAATAAACAAATAACACTTTATGAACACATAAGGACAAAATTTCGTGTTCATGCATGTCTATCTGGTAAAGCAATAAATTTATTTCTTTTTTACTCGTAAATTTTATAAATAAACACAAAAAAACCATAAATGGACACAAATCAACATTATATTAGTTTGAAAGTAAAAAAATCAATGTGCCCAAACAAGTAGACATATAATCACCTAAGTTAAATATCAAATTATGTGCTTGATCAAATGAGTATGAAAATACATTGTATAATAATTATAAGACATAGATACGCCAGTTAGTCCGTAACGTTTCTATAAAGTAACAAGATTATGTACTAAAGTTTAAAAGTTACAAATATGGGTAATAGTGTTTCAATTTTGTAACAATGTTAGGTACTAACTTTAATTTCTGTTAAAACTTAGCAGAATTCACATCAACTCGCCGTCGTAACGCTCAGGTTTACCAATGCCCAAGCTTCAACGATCGGGTTTTACCAACATATGATTTACCGACCAAATAAGCATCGTTTTAACTATTTTAAATATATTTTTGTATGTTACTATTTTTATATGTCAATTCAATAAATCTATATTTTGGGTTTTATTAAGGTATATTTACTAACGTAGCCGATACCCATCAAATTGGCGTCAACTCGCTGCCGTAACACAATGTCTGGTTTTACCAACCGATTAAATATTATCATAAATAACGTGATTTTAAAAATAATGTGCTATATGGGCGCCGCCAATTTCATTTTTTTTTTGGTTTTTTATTTTAAGTATGTTAATTTGATGTATTTGTTTTTTAGGTTTAGTTCTGGTACCGTAACGAGTATAGTCAATACAAACCGAATCAAGTTGACTTGCAATGTCTGAGTTTTATCAACCAAATTCCCGTACAACGCATGGGTAAATTAGTAGTTTCCACATATGTACGACGAATTGGTCAGTAAACCTCAAGCATTGTGAGTCAACGTAAATTCGATTTGTATTGATTGCGTTTGTTACAATACTAGAACTGAAACTAAAAAATAAATTTATCAAATCAACATACTTTAAAAAAATAGCGGCGCTCCTACAGCATATTATTTTTGAATTTACCATATTTAAGACAATATTTATCGGTCTATAAAACCGGACATTGTGTTGCAACGGCATGTTAACGCATATTCGGTGGGTATTGGTTATGTTCGTAAAAGTACCTTAATAAAACCAAAGATATAGATTTGTTGAATTAACATACAAAAATATTAACATAAAAAAAATAAAATATTTAAAAATGATGTTTATTCGGTCGGTAAAAATCATACGTTGGTAAAGCCAGAGCGTTAAAGCATGGGCAGTATTGGTAAACCTAAGTGTCACGACGGCGAGTTGACACGAATTCTGGTGAGCTTTAATGGAAGTGAAAGTTAGTACCTAACATTGTTACAAAATTGAAACCTTAGTACCCAATTTTGTTACTTTCTAGAAATGTCATGGACTAATTGCGTAATTGTATCTAATTATAAACATAATATCATAAATAACTTATAAACATAAGGTAAAAATTTGTAAATTGATAATAAATTTCTAACGTAAGTCACTACTTAGTAAACAAGTAACAAAAAAATTGATCTGAAACTAGTTAACTTCTATGTATATACAACCTTCAAAAAGCTAATTATATAAAACAATTAAATATAAACTAAAAACGTGCATGGTTGGTAGCAGATTAAATAAACTAGATTCGTAGAACAATTAAGTGTTCAAATTCAAACATTTGATACTAGGTACGTTCATCGAGTACTTAACCATAGCTCATGACTCAGGCTTCCATAAAAGCTTCGTGTCTTCGGTCTTCTAAGTTTTCCACATCAAAGCCTTTGGCATTTGTAAGCTTCTTTATATCCGCTAAGTTCCTTTTGCTCTTTATACGCTATTCGATTCATGGGTTTTTGTACAATTTGTTTTGAACATAAAGCGTTAGATGGATTGCTTGATGCTAAGACTTGCTATGGAGGAACGGAAGAGGGGTGGAGGGGCGCGGTCAGGTAGGGCGCGGAGGGGGGAGAGGTGGAGGGGACGATGGGCGCGGAAGGGAGGTGAGGGGGGGGGGGGGCACCCCAACGGTCATATTCCTAGCCGTTTCAAAAAAATTAAAATTAACATTTCTATATAAATTCAAACATTTTTCTTAATTTTACTCAAACAACTTTCATATTCACACCAAATTTAACCATCTTCACAACATTCATCTTCACACCAAATCATGAATCTTAACTTGAACCCGAACACGAGGTCAAGCTCAACACCAAACCCAAACCCGAATCAAAACCCGTGGGATCCGAGTTGTGTGTGGTGGGCTAGTTTGCTCGCAAATAACGTCGACTTTAGCAACCCGTTCTATGCAAACCAACAACGACCGATGATTCCTTCACCCATGCCACCATTTACCCCCGATATGTTCTTTCGGGCGCCAATTCCATATATGCCCTCGCAAGTATCACAAACCCAAATACCCGAAACGCAAGTACCCGAAACACAAGTCCAGCGTCCAAAAAGAAGTCATAAAAAAAAAGAACTCGGGTGACGTTCGAACAACCAAAAAGGGCAAACGATAAATGTGGGAAGCGGACGAGGTAATGGCGTTAGCGTTAGCGTGGATCAACTCTTCCGAAGACTCGATTCAAGGTATATTATAAAAATATTTATATGTTTTCCATGTTATATTTTGTTGTTTACTAATATTAAGCTTTTATATGTATCGAAAGTGATGGCAAACATTCGCCGGAGTTTTTGGTACAAATACGCACTAAGTTCTTTGCTTTAATGGGTCGAGGAAAGTATCGCGGGAATGATTCCGTATACAACAAATGGAAGTCATTACGCACACAAATAACCGACTTTACATCCGTTCACACCCGCATTGTGAACAACAGAAAAAGCAGCATGGGCGATGCCGATGTGTTGGAGGCCTGCTTAAAACAATACAAAGCCCTTTATAATAAAGATTTTAGCATGTTGGATGTTTGGAGACAATGCATAAGCTCGCCAAAGTGGCATACGGTCCCAAAATCATCACCACCGCGACCGTCCAACTGTCAAAGACAACGTCTACTTCGGCCGATCAATCGCCGTCGCAGCCCGTGTCTGATGGTCGTTGTCAAATTAATCTAAACGAGTTGGATCCGGAATTAATTTTTAACGAACCGGATGAGTTGCCACGGCCGGTAGGAAGAGATAAAGCCAAGGCGGCGGCTAAAGGTGGAGGATCTTCGTCCAGAACCACATCCTCTAAGAGTTCCGACACGAGCTCGCATCTTGAAAACTTGGAGCGGAGGCTTGCCGAGATTGCCAACCTTAAAAAACAAAAATAGGAGGGCCTTATGAAGGTGAACGAAGAAAGAAAGGCGATGCTTGCGGAATACAAAGCGATCCATTTGGAGCGAACGAAACAAAAGGAACTCGAGCTCATCACAAAAGATCTATCGCATCTAGATCCTGTGTCGCGGGCGGTGATAGAAAAAAGAAGAGCAAAGATATTGGCCAAATATGCAAACGAGGACGACGACAACGACGAGCATTAGTTTTATTTTTATTTGTAGGGTTTTTATTTTTATTTGTATGTTTTTATTTTTATTTGTATTGATTTTTTTGTTTTATAAAAATAAAATAAAATAAAAAAAGGTTGGGCTTCGAAGCCCCCTCACCATAGAGGGGCATTATGCCCTGGGGCTTCGATGCCCCCAGTGCCCACGTGACGGTGACGTAGCACTATGGAGGGCTTCGAAGCCCCCTACCATGGCACGCAGTCTTAATGTGATATAGTAAATGTAACTATATATTTTAATTTACTAGATCGCATCAAGAGTTTCGGCTTTATAAAACACCTAACTAGCATGCAGCTCAGTTTAATATAAATAATTTTCAGTTCACTTGTTTAAATGCTAAAAGTGGCAAGGTTTAAAATTTATCGAAAACATAATTTTGACTAATTTCTTTTCTGAACACAAGAGTCTCAAAATGTTTTTATTTACACACATTTTCAAAACCATTTCATGACATACAACATACAGTCAAGTCAAATTATCAAAATTGATTTACCAAACTATTCTATGGTGGACTTAATTGATCATTGAAAAAGAGTTTACAAAACCATTTACAAATATCAATGTAAGGTCATTTGAAAAGAGTTTGCAAGACCATTTACGGCATATATCCATGCCATGCAGTTGAAAAGAGTTTATAAAACCACATTAGAGACATGTATCCATGCAAAAATAAATTTAAAAGAGTTCACAAAACCCATTACGGCACATATCCATGCCAAATCATTTGAAAGGAGTTTACAAAACCATTTACGGCATATATGCATGCCAAATCATTTGAAAGGAGTTTACAAAACCATTTACAAAAGCAGTTACATTGTATATCCATATGCCAACTCATTTGAAAAGAGTTTACAAAACCATTTACGACATATGTACACGCAAATCATTTGAAAGGGGTATACAAGACCATTTACAATATTATTTTCATAATACCAGTCTTTTGGTTTAAATACAAATGAAGATCATTAAAAGATATAAGGTAGTAATTACATCAAAACATATTCCTGTAAATACTCTTTTAAGGTAATGTTCAAAATTAAAGCGGGTCTTTTAAATAGACAGTTTAAACCTAGGAAGTTTAATAACCTCGTATTCCAACTCAAAACGCAGTAAAAAGGGTTTCATATAACTCCCCTTCAACTTTGCTACCTTGCCCACTTTTCCACCCATGCTAGTCTATTACCTTTAACCAATTAAGAGGCTAAACAATATATCTACGGTGCTTATTCCTTAACGGTCCGGTTCATCTTGATGATTTGACCAAGGGTTTATCTCATCACTAAGTTTTTTCCTGGCATCACTACACAATCTATAACCAACCATTAGCATTATCGTGCCTTCTTGCATGTCAACGCATAGTGTATACTGGCACATAGCTCGTATAGTTGTCACTTTGGCATGCGTATGCAATGTCCGACACAAATGAGGACATAGTGTCCACCCATGTTCACGGAAATCCCTGATCCCCATGACTACCCGATCATAAACTCTAAATATTATCATAAGTAACCATAACCTACAAGGCTCAGGTAATGGAATTATACCTTCCAAACCAACGTTCTTCTCGGATATGTTTCTGACAATCTTTGCAACGACTGCATCAATACTTGCATACGAGCGTCTTTTCTCTTTCTGTCAATCTCTCTCTCTCTCTCTCTCTCTCTCTCTCACGGAGAGAAATTCAGGATACACCGAGAGTATTTTTCTAGGTGCTCTTGTACGTATTACCAAGTGTACCCACCATACCTCAGATGTATTAAAAATAAACTTGTGTCTCAGCACTCAAAGTTGTGTTTAAAACACCGTTATTTGAAAGCGGGTTTCCAAACTAACTTTTTGTAACACTCCGGTTTTATGCAAAATACGTCTGATGATACGTACAAATTGGCCATAAGCTCATAACACTATCAAAGTGACAATAATTATATTTATTTTATTCATAAAATAGCAAGTACATAATTTTCATAAATAAAAGAAAAGCATTTCTTCGGAATACAAATAAGACTTATTTAATATATCCTAAGGTAGACTAACTGTCTTCGTTCCTTTCACATTATCGTATCCTATAGTACGTTCAAAATAATAATAACTTTGTCAACAATAATGTTGGTGAAATTTCATAAAGTTTTGTATATGTATATAATACGAAAAGTAGAAAATTCACAAGTTAAGATGTGACGTCTCAATAATCAAGTAAAAGAAAAGTAAATACATGATATTCTCGTTCGCTTGACATAAGTTCAATCTACTAAGGAACCTTCATTCACCGAGATACACAGAGTATAGATATGATAATGTTACCACCATTCGTTCCAACAAAAGTTGAAGAATAGGCCGCGCAGGTACGTCTTGTCAGACCCTCTCACTTTGCGTTTGAGTATGTGTACGAGTTTCTTCTACCAACCAAAAATAGTAAACAACTTGCACATAATAATCACACAATTTTCAAGCAAGATGATATGAAACATATACACACAAGACACGTATATGAATTTTAGTTTACAACATGAAACATGAAATAACAACAAAAATTTGTGACGTACCACACCCCAAAATGTGTAAAAGTGAAAAGATGTTTCGAAAACTCACCTAGAGATGAAGGTGAAAAATGACAAGGACTTTGGCGAAAAAGAAATAAACGAGGCGAAGAAACCTGATGGTTTATCCTAAGCAAATAAGTAAATATGCTAATATATAATAACGAATCTAAACGAGACGGTAAACAAAGTTGGTTCGGGATTATAAAATTTGGTAAACAATTTAGGGGAAACTAAATATAGGTTTAGTATGAACATTTTAAAAACGATTTATAATTATTACGAAGTATCATAATAAATTAAGTTTATTAATTTTAAAAGAAACGCTGATTTGTTTTAAAGGCTTAGTTAATAATTAACAAAAAATTTATTCATTAAGATATAAAGTTTAACAAATAAATATTAAAATTATTTACGAGCGACGAGCCAATGAAAATAAATACTAAAGTGTGTTGATGGTTTCGGTTCATTATTTTTTTTGACAAAATAGCAAAAGACTTCCTTTACGTTTGAACGTTTTTTCAGTAGACGTTTTTTTAGCAAAAGTAATAGCAGAAAATATAAATTATGTTTCAAATCCCTATCATGTTACGTCCTTTGACACTAACTCCGTTAATTTTTCTCGTTAAACCAGTCATGTGCAAGGCACATGAGGGTAGTTTTGTAATTTCTTATATATATATATATAATAATTAAAACTAAAATAAAAAATATTTTTTAACAAAAAAAAAGTAATAACCTCTCTCATTCATCTACCATTCATCACCACTCACCCTATCCTATCTTACTTCTCCTCTCTCTATAAGATCCACCACCACCTCCCGTCGTCACCACCCGCAACACCATCACAACCACCGTAGCACACCACCACCTGCAACCATCGCCGGCTCCGCCTCCACCTGCAACCACCGCCGGATCCGCCACCACCTGCAACCATCGCCAGATCTGCCACCACCGCCGGCTCCGCCTCCACCTCCAACCACTGCCGGATCCGCCTCCACCTACAACCACCGCCGGCCGCCTTCACCTCCAACCACAGAAGCTGCCATCAATTTAAAATAGGGTTTCACTTGTGGTGGAGCTTGGTTTTTTCTAACATAGATCTAGCGTTTCGATTGTGGTATGGTTAGGCTTCAATGAGGGGGAAGAAGAGAGGAATGGGAATGAGAATTGGATACAGTTACATTGATGAAGATGACGATGGTGGCCGACCATGGTGGCGGGATACAGTTGGTGCGTTGTGTTGTTGGTGGCGGTCGGATGTAATGGGTGCGGTGGTGTACCGGAGGAGTTGAGAATGAGAATGGGGATGAAGATTAGGGATAAAAAGAGTTTTATATTTATTTATTCAAAGACCAAATTTTAAGTTAATTACAGAAATAACCCCTTAAGAAGTAAAATGACTAAGTTGCCCTCACATGAGGTGCACATGACTGGATTTAACGAAAAAAATTAACGGGGTTAGTGTTAAAGGACGTAACATGATAGGGATTTGACACATAATGTATGTTTTCTACTATTACTTTTGCTAAAGGAAGTCTATTGAATAAGCGTTCAAACATAAAGGACGTCTTTTGCTATTTGTCTTATTTTTTTTATAAATTACTTAGGAAAAAAACGTAAAAAAAATAATAATAAATTATCTATATTGTTGATAACAATAAAAAAAAACTGCATCAAAGAAAATTGATAATAATAATAAAGTGGGAACGGTGGGACTCGAATCCGGGCCTGGGACTGGTTCGGGTCCAACTACACATGCAACAACCAACTAGACTAATCCAAAACTTAGATATGATTTGCTTGTAAATGTTTATGTAGTAAGTTCTGATAAATCCCCAAATGTTTATGAATCCTAGTTTAGAAACCCTGATTAGAAAAATTAAGCGCCTTTGTAATCAAAATTGACAGAGGGCTTTTGAATATAGCATGAAAGCATACATAAACCATATAACAATTACCCAGATGGATGAAATACTGATAGAGATTCGCTATCTCGAAGTTCGTTACGTCTACGCTTATCGACTCAGAGTTTCAAGAGAAAGAATTAAAAGTGTTTCGAGCTGTTGGTGCATTATGCCAGTAGTTCATTTGTCTCGAGTTTATCGTGTCTGTAATCGTTATGATGTTTGTTTTGTCTTTATGAACTAGTTAGTTTGGTTACCTAGTTTTGGCGAACTTCTGTTCTGGCGAAGTTAGGGACACCTTCGCCTAGGGTGTTAGGCGAAGTTGTCGTATTATTTAAACCTAACTTGCGCCGTTAGTCAATAGGTTTTTGGGTGTTCGTTTTGTAAGCCGCAGCAGGGTTTTGGTGTTCTTAGCATTAACATCTAATAACAAGTAACCTTTGTCCTACGTGTTACGTGTTTCTTTACGTGTCTCTCGATTAAATACTCGTATCGTATATGTAGGGGATTCCGCACCCTTGTGTTACGAGATAATTCTGTGTTGATCCGGCTGGGAACCTACAATTGGTATCAGAGCGTTTGCTCGTGATTGTGTGGTTCGGGATTATCACACGAGTGTTAAAATCACTCTACTAGACTTTTCGCGGATTTGTTTCACATAAAACACCGTTCGTTCAGTCCATTCCTACACTATACTACCCTCGTGGCACTCCATACTACCTTTTAATCATTCGAAACAAGAAAAACACTGCTCAAAATCAGATTTCACATCCAGCGAAGTTGTCGTCACCTGTCATTAGGGTTTCAGCGAAGTTGTACTTTGGAGAAGTTACTTGGTGAAGTTAGTAGGAAGTGAAGTTAATTATAACTTCGCGTCAGGCGAAGTTAGCATAAGGCGTAGTTATAGTATCTTCTCCACCACGGAATAACGTTTCAATTAGTTCCAACTCTCGTTTCTGCTTAAAATGACGTCAATAAACATCACTGAACTAGTAAAGATGGAAGTTGAAGCTGGGTCAGCGACTAAAGCTCCAGAGTTACTTAAGGGCACTGATTTTGTTGCGTGGAAAGACAGATTTGAGCAGTATGTGAAATATCAAGATGCAAAGATGTGGGTATGTATTCAGGATGGCTATATCCCTCCAACAACTGAGTTTGAAGGACGTGAGCAACTAAAAAAATATATTAAGATGGAGGACGATGAGAAGAAAATGTACGAGGCAGAAAGTAAGGCACTAGTTGCAATCACCATGGCACTACCTCAGGAAATTCTTCATACTTTCAGAAAGTACAAGACGGCTAGAGAATTGTGGGAAGCATTGGAGAACCACTATGAAGGTAATGTTGGAATTCGAAACTCAAAGACTAAGTTACTAAAGACTCAGTTCTCAGTATTCAAGTACTTTAAGAATGAATCACTTGATGACATCATCACAAGATACTATCATTTGATGACCGAATTGGACAACTATTCCATAAATTATTCTGAGAGTGAGATCGTGGAAAAACTTCTTGATGCTCTTCCACCAAGATGGGAGATGTACACAGTTCTGATGAAAGAAGATAAAGAATTTGACAGCTTTGATTTAGAGAAGGTGGTTAACAAGTTACGTAATTATGAGCTTAATAT
Source organism: Bidens hawaiensis (assembly GCF_021521415.1). Lineage (NCBI taxonomy): Eukaryota > Viridiplantae > Streptophyta > Magnoliopsida > Asterales > Asteraceae > Bidens > Bidens hawaiensis. The sequence continues at coordinate 206,381 of NW_027496030.1, forward strand.
GTTACGAAAAGAGACGCCTACTGATCAGGTTCAGGATCCGGGAATGTATGGTGCAAAAGGCTCTACAAACTCAAGCTCTAAAACAGATTCGACTGCCTATTACTCAGGCGGGGAACCAAATTCTACGCAAGATGGTCATGTGGTGATGAATATGGATGGAGATATATGCTTTGTAGCTAGTGGAAGTGGTTCTTCAAAACCTCAATCCTCAGTCAGTAATTCTTCTACTGGTCCCTCAAGTGTGAATTACTCAAAGATGCCTATGAGTGTAAAATCTGCTGAACAACAATTTGCTCTTTATGCATCTTTCATTGCGTCTTATGAGAATTACATGAAGGGAAAGTGTAACATCCCGAAATTTCCAAAATAATATTAATTGTATTACTTAATAATAGAGGGAAAGTTTACTCGGGTTATCGGGAAATAAATAAATAGAGTAGGAGTTGGTATGGGTCGGGCTAGTGTTGGGTAATGGATATGGGTTATGGACTTGGGTTATGAAAGAAGGAAGGAGAGTCCATGGGCTTAAGCCCATGATCCCTAAATATAAATACCATTAATCACCATTTAATCCTCATTCTCACATATTTCATACACCACCAAAACACACACAACACCATCTTATAACCCGAACCAAGATCCGAAGGCGAAAACCCGAGCTTGTTGGTGCTGGAACGTCTTGACGGACCAAAACAACATCAAGGCTTAACCGGGTTCGTAGTTCGACTCGTTCAAGGTACGTTTATAGTTAGAAATCGTTCGTATAGGTTCGGTTTGATTTAGGAAATCATAGATCTGTGTTAGTTTGTTATAAAAGAACCTAAAACAACAAATATTACTGGAATTGATTAGCAATTGATAGGTTAATTGTTAACCTAAAAGAACCCGTAACCTATATGCCTAAATCGCACCCCTTAAACATCGATGTTAGGCCGATTTGATGGTTGGAGTTTGTAGGCGCTGGTCAGACGATTACGTGGATACCTAAATCGAGTTATTTGGTTAAGAAATGAAGATGATTAAGGACGAACAGTAGCTGCAGCCGACAACTTCGCCTGCAAGCTAAGTTCGCCTGATGAACTTCGCCTGCAAGCTAAGTTCGCCTGATGACAACTTCGCCTAAAAGCTAAGTTCGCCTGATGACAACTTCGCCTGCAAGCTAAGTTCGCCTGATGAACTTCGCCTGCAAGCTAAGTTCGCCTGATGACAACTTCGCCTAAAAGCTAAGTTCGCCTGATGAACTTCGCCTGCAAGCTAAGTTCGCCTGATGACAACTTCGCCTAAAAGCTAAGTTCGCCTAAGGGTTAACTTCGCCTAAAGCTAAGTTCGCCTAAGGTTTAACTTCGCCTAAAGCTAAGTTCGCCTAAGGTTTAACTTCGCCTAAAGCTAAGTTTGCCTAAGGTTTAACTTCGCCTAAAGTCGAGTTCGATTAGAAAATAAATTATAAACGATAAGTAAAAGTAAGCTAATACTAGGCCACCAGATTAGATCAGGCGAGTATTGATACGTGTAACTTATACAATCAGCCGAGCTCAGTTAAAGAAGGGATTTACAACTATCGGAGGAAGAGGCGGAGTTCAGGTGAGTTTCTAGCCCCATTTATGTGTTATGTTTTCGGGGCTGTGTGCATACTCGATGTGTTGTTAATACATTTATCCTAAGTGATAAGTGTATGCCATATGTGATATATGTGATGGATATGAATGATTGCTTGTCGGTACGCGAACGATATTCGGATATTGCGCGTACTGTCAGGTCAAAAATAAAGGTACGAATATTATATATCGAAGATGTATGAATATTACAAATGAATACTTGTCGGGGCGTGAACGATCTTCGGATATTGCACGTATCGACAAGAGGTATGGTTGTTAAATGAATGATGTAAAGAACGCCTAGAGTGTTCTTATGCTATAATGTAATTATTGTATATGTGAAGTATGTGTATACAGGTACACGAATGGTATGTGAGTTCTACGTTCGACATAGTAAGTCAGAATGGCAAATCCCTCTAGCTTCTGTCGGACATAGACTCGGCTGGTGGTGGCGTAGTTAAGGACTGCGGGCCTTATACGTAACGTAGATGATAGATGTAAACGTAGATAGGGACGGTGGGCCTTATACGTGTTACAGATAATAGACGACAACGTAGTTAAGGACTGCGGACCTTATACGTGTTATAGATAGGCATCAGCATAGGAAAGGACTGTGGACCTTATACGTGCTGTATTTGTAGCATAGGGGAGGATTGCGGACCTCGTACGTGCTATGAATTAGGTTGCAACATAGGGAAGGACTGTGGACCTTGTACGTGTTGTGGATGTAGGATGGTATGGGGAAGGACTGCGGACCTTGCACGTGCCATGAATAGTGAACATAGGTAAGGACTGCGGACCTTTTACGTGTTCACGACCTTGGGTACAGGTATAGACGGCGGACTATGAACGTACTCTCGGTGGACTGAGGTTAGGGATTGTAGATATGTATGTATGGTAGTAAGTATGTATGTAGAACAGATGGGTAACTAGTTAAATATGGATATGTATCTTCGGATATGTATGTATGTGTATGCATTGTATGGCGTCCGATTAACTAGAACTCACTCAGCGTAGCTGACTTTTAGTATGCACGCAGGTGATCAGACCAAAGGACTAGCATGAGGATGGCACATGGCATGGATTGAACGGCTGGCATCTTAAGATGGAAGAAAAGATGTTTTAAATATAATGATTTGTCTTATAATATCAAAGAAGAGATTGAATGTTTTGTAACGAATGCTTCAAGTAAACGTTTCCGCGAAAGTTTTAATGAACTCTGATTTGTAAGAACTGTGTTTATGAGTAAATCCGACGCTAAACAGAAAGATAGCTGACCCTACAACCTTAGATGAGGATTATGATCAGATAGATGCTGATAACATGGAAGAAATGGATATGCAATGGCAAATGGCGATGATAGTAAGAAGGGTAAAACGGTTTATGAAAAAGACTGGACAAAAGTTCGTGGGAGAGAGACCGGGATTTGACAAGTCAAAGGTCCGTTGTTACAACTGCCAACAAAATGGACACTTTGCAAGAGAGTGTAAAAATGAAAGAGTTGAACGGAGTCAGAACAGGCCTACTCAACAGAATGGGAATGGAAGTGAAATGAAAGCGATGGTGTCTCAACAGAATGGTGGGTATAATTGGAACATCAAAGTTGAGGAGGTGATTGAACAAGCAAATCTGGTGAATATCGTGACTTAAAGATGTGACAAGGAACTAGATGAGGATCAAGCATATATGGCAGAAGTGAATGATCAGCTCTCAGAGGTATGTTCTGAACCTCATTGTGAACAATGTGAAAAACTGTCTGATCAATTAAATGCTTTAACTAATCAGTATGTAAGTTTGGAAAAGAAATTAAAAATTGTAAAAGAAGAACATCATTATTCTAAACAAAAGGAAAACAGTTACTCGGTCAAAATTAATGCTAGTGAAAAAGACATAAGATGCCTTAAGGCAACATTAGCTGAGAAAATCCAAGTAATTGATCTAAGTTATGAAGTTGTGGAAGAAAAAACCAAACTTATTGCTGAAAAAGACAAACAGATAGCAGATTATCAAGTGAAAGTGGTGGAACTAAACAGAATACTTGAACAGTTTAGGAATTCTTCAATGATGCTTAATCATGTCGTAAGTGTTCAACGTTCTCCTAACGATAAAGGAGGAATTGGATACAATGAAGTTCCACCACCTTTTAACAATAACTATACTTATAATCCTTGTAATCAGCCATCTGCTTGTGTTAAATCTGATCAGACAGTAATGGGAAATGTCAGCTCCATCGAGGTACCCGTTAGAGTTCAATCAAGCAATACCAACATTAAATTGAACAATCATGAGAGCCTCGATAAAGATATAAATGAATCGGTTCAGACAAATTCGTCAGTCATGGATCAAGATTCCACGAATAAGGAATCTGTGAATATTCGCAAAGTGGATGATGAAGTTGTGTTACTCAGACGGGGGGAGAGTGATACTTTTAGTAAAAAGAAATCTTCTTTAAACCCATTCGTTCCCCCTTATGTGAAACAAACTGTCAGTGAAGCAACTTCATCTTCTGCTGCAACTTCTGAAAAGAATGTTCGGATAGACACAGATTGTCCAAATAAAATTAATTGTCCGAACAAAAGTTGATTTCGATGTAACAAGGTAGGTCACTTTGTCAGTAACTGTCCGCTGAAAAGGAAGAAATCTAAAAATATGAGGTCAACCAAAACTGAAAATGGAACGAACGTTAAAACTGGTACTGGTAAAAATTCTAATACATCCAACTCTAATCGTTGGAAAAATTTAAGATTTCCAAGAAACCAAACTCGTTTTTTCCCAGTTAATCACAGAACGGGTAACTTCGAATCCATTAATGCCAGAAACTCAAGGATGTTTGGATGGCCTCATAATCAGTTTTCTAGAAATCTCCCATTCAGATAAAACGAAAACCTCCCTCAAGGGAACTTTTGGCAACCAAGGAGTTGGATGCCGTTTGACAGGTTTAACCAACCCAAGACCAGAAGGGCTTGGGTCCCCCGCTTTTAATTCGTTCCTTTAACTATGCAGGAACAGTCAAACAGGACTGTGAACAACATGTGGGTTGTCGACAGTGGCTGTTCCCGGCACATGACGGGTAACAAGAATTTGTTACGTGATTTGAAAGCTGTATAAGGAGGAAGAGTTAGTTTTGCAGGAGAGAGTGGAGGAAGAATTTCTGGAATCGGTACTGTTACTAATGGGAGAATCAAATTGGAGAAGGTTAATTTCGTGGAAGAGTTAAGGCACAATCTTCTGAGCGTCTCTCAGATCTGTGACAAAGAATACACTGTGCACTTTACAAAGGATGAAGCACTCGTGCTTTATCCTGGTTTCAAGATTCCTGAAACCTGGGTTGTGATGAAAGCTCCAAGAGAGAAGAATACATACGTGATGGACATGAGGTCCACCAAGATGGAGACGGAAGAATCATGTCTCTTGTCAAAAGCAACTGAATCTGAGTCGGAATTGTGGCACCGAAGGATGGGTCATATCCATCTACGTAAGATGAACTACATTGTCAAGAATGAGCTGTTACTTGGGGTTCCATTAAAGAATTTCAACTTTGAAGACCAATGTCTGTCATGCAAGAAAGGAAAGCAGCACAAGAAATCACATCACTCCAAATTGGTTAATTCAATTGTCACACCTTTGGATTTGCTTCACATGGATCTGTTTGGTCCTATATATGTTAAAAGCCTGGGTGGAACATCCTACTTCTTGGTTGTGACTGATGATTACTCACGTTACTCATGGGTTTATTTTCTGAAAGCTAAAGATGAAACAGTGCAGTTGGTTATTAACTTGATTACCAAAGTGGAAAATATTGTTGGGGGCAAAGTCAAGTTCATCAGAAGCGATAACGGCACAAAGTTCAAGAACTATCAAATGGAGATGTTTTGTCTGCAGAAAGAGATAGAGCATCAGTTTAGTGCACCATATACTCCGCAACAGAATGGAGTAGTTGAAAGGAAGAATAGAACTTTAATCGAGGGAGCCAGGACTATGCTGGCAGATGCTAAATTCTCGTGGTGTTCTGGGCTGAGGCTGTTGCCACGGCCGGCTATATCCTTAATCGTGTTTTAACTGTTACAAGATTAAATAAAACTTGTTATGAATTAATGCATGGTAGAAAGCTTAATCTGAAAGGTCTTGAACCTTTTGGGTCCCCATGTTCAATCTTAAAGACTAACTCAAAATTTGGTGAGAAAGCTGACGAATGTATTCTTGTTGGCTACGTGGTTGGGTCACCCAACAGAAGAGTCTTTAATCTATCGAACAATAAGTTGAGGTGGTCTGTAACACTGACATTACAAGTTACAAATCACCAAAGCCCAGCATGGGACCAGCAGAAGATTTCGATTATGATAAATTATTCAAATCCTTTAATCTACCTTCTTTTGATCTTGCAGATACCGAAGAAAGAATGGCAACTCAGATGCTACTCGTGGAAGAAGAAGCATTTCTGCATCGTCCACATTTCAATGAAAAACAAACTCCCGTGTCAAGTAATGTTGAAACTCCTGTTGTCTCAAGTGGTGATGACTTTATCAATCCGTTTCACACTCAACACAATTCAGATGAAATCTCTCCAAATCTTGGAGAAGACTTAGAGGTTGGTCCTGTCCAAACCACCAGAACCCACAAGAATCATCCCTTGGAGAATGTGATCGGTAGTCCTTCCGGTGGAGTGCGAACAAGAAGGAGCTTGGAAGAAAACACATGTGTGTATGCAAGCATTAAAGATACTGGTATTATGAATGAATGCTTGTATGCTTGCTTTATCAGTCTGATTGAACCAAAGAACTATCAGATGGCATTAAAGGATAGCTCGTGGGTAGAAGCCATGCAGGAAGAATTGGCTTAGTTTAACAAAATGGAAGTATGGCGTTTGGTTGAAAAGCCACGAGAGGTGATTGCAATCGGTACGAAGTGTGTATTCAAATGCAAGAGAGATGAGAAATGGGTAATCGTCCGGAACAAGGCAAGATTAGTAGTCAAGGGATTTAATCAACAAGAAGGGATCGACTACAATGAGGTGTTTGCTCCTGTGGCAAGACTAGAAGCAATTCGACTTTTCTTGGCCTTTACTGCACACAAAGATATGAAAGTCTTTCAGCTGGATGTCAAAAGTGCTTTCCTAAATGGCAAGGTCGATGAAGTGGTGTATGTCGAGCAACCTCCAGGATTTTCTGATCCAGACTTTCCAGATCATGTGTACAAGCTTAGTAAAGCATTATATGGCCTGCATCAGGCTCCACGAGCTTGGTACGCAACTCTATCTGATTATTTGCTGGAAAATGGGTTTGTGAGGGGAAATATCGACAGTACGTTGTTTGTAAAGTGGAATGGGAAAGAATTTCTTCTCGTTCAGGTCTATGTGGATGATATCATCTTCGGAGCCTCAAAGATTTCTATGTGTCAGGAGTTTGAAGCAGTCATGAAGAAAAGGTTTGAGATGAGCGCCATGGGTGAACTAACTTTCTTTTTGGGCTTACAGGTAGATCAGAAGAAGGATGGCATGTTCATTCATCAAACTAATTATGTTCACGACCTGCTTAAACGCTTTAAAATGGAAGAAAGCACCCCGTTTGACACTCCGATTTGTGTCAACCACAAACTAGGTGCTGACTCCGACAGTGATGAAGATGTGGATCCCACTCAGTATCGAGCTATTATAGGTTCTTTGATGTATTTAACTGCTTCCAGACCTGACATTATGTTTGCAGTTCGTCTTTATGCTCGTTTTCAGGCAAACCCAAAGGAGTCGCACATGAAAGGAGTGAAGAGAATTTTGAGGTATCTTAAAGGGAAGCCTAAATTGGGTATCTGGTATCCAAAAGGACGAGAACTGGATCTGGTAGCATACACAGACTCAGACTATGGAGGATGCAACCAGAACAGAAAGTCAACAACTTGTGGATGTCAATTTCTTGGAGGAAGATTGGTGTCGTGGCAATGCAAGAAACAGACTTCAGCGGCCATATCCACCTGTGAAGCAGAATACATGGCAGCATCAAATTATTGTTCCCAGGTTTTATGGATACAACAACAAATGCAAGATTATGGTCTGAATTTCACTCAAACTCCTATTTGCATTGATAACACTGCTGCTATCTCAGTAACTAACAATCCCGTAAAACATAGTAAAACTAAACATATTGACATTAGTCATCATTTCATACGGGATTGTGCTGAGAAGAAATTAATCATGCTTGAAAAGGTTGATTCACTGGATAATTTTGCCGATCTCTTTACAAAAGATTTTGATCGGTTCCATTTTCAAAACCTTATTGAGCTTAATGGGATGATCAATCCCGAGTAACCATCTTTTTCCTTTACATAAAAAAAAAATCACTATCGCTGAGAAATATGTCGGTCGCTCAAGTTTGAAGGACATATTTTTGAATATGTTTGGTCCTTGTATCTACGTGTAGACTCAAAGGATAGCCATTAACCTAATAACTGAAAGCCACTAGGGCGGTTATGATGAGTTTTTATTCCTTCGCTGAAAATTATGTCGGTTACACTCAGTTGGAGGGACACATATTTGTATGTGTTTGGTCCTGCTAATCCACTGGATTTTTGGGATAGCCATTTACCCAAAGACTTAGAAGTGATCGGGGCGTCTGAATGTAAAATTTTTTTTTATGGGAAATGATATACTTTTTTAGTCTATAGCTTCTCATGAAGCTTCAAAATTGATGTTAAATTGAAAATTGATCCAACCTTTGGAAAATGATAGATGAGCTGATTTTGTGTGCCCAACGGGTGAAGTTATTAAGCTTAAAAGACTTTAGAACAGTCATTGTTTGGTACGGTAGC